>NC_056728.1:787221349-787226349 GCF_019279795.1 Protopterus annectens | reverse complement strand
ATGGATTGTAATGAATATACTACTAAGATGTTGACACTTTTATATTCTGACACTTATGAAGAAGTTTCATTGAATGAAATGAACATTGGTTACAGACATATTGATGTCATGTTGAATGATTTAGTACTAAATAACCAGATTATTTTTGGTATCCCTAAGATCCACAAAAATATTATTGATTCCCCATTGAGACCTATAGTGGGTGCTAAAAATTTCCCTCTAGCTGAATTTATTGACCGTCATATAAAAGGATTCCTTAATAAGTTTATACATTTGATCAAAGATTCTTGGGATTTTTTATCAAAAGTCTTAAATAATTACTATTCTGATGACTTAATATTTGTCACTATTGATGTAAAGGACCTTTTTTTAGTTATTCCCCACAGTGAGGGTTTGGAGATTTTTTATGATTTTCTGTGTGACAATTCTGGGTTTGAGCACAGTGGAATTCTTATGTTCAGGATGCTCATGGAAGCCATACTCGAGAATAATTTTATAACATTTGAAAACCAACTCTTTAGACAAAGAAAGGGAGTGGCAATTGGGATTGCTTGTGCCCCTGTTTTTTCCAACATCATTTTAATACAATGGAAAACTAATTTAATTTTCACCTCTGCATTTTCGAAGCAATGGTCCTTTTATGGGTGATATTTGGATGACATTATTATTTTTTGGAAAGGGACTAGGGTCCAGTTAGATCAGTTTTTTGCGTTTTTGAACTCAAGTACCCAGTTTTTGAAGTTTACTACAGAAGTGAATGCTGAGAGGGTACACTATTTGGATGTTTCACTTATTAAAGATAGATCCAGGAAACAATTTGTATCTACTTTATATAGGAAACCTACATACTCAAATTATTTACTTCATTTTTAAAATTGTCCTCTGCCCCACCAAAAGAGATCATTGGTGAAGGGCCAATGTGTTCAATTAGCCCATATGATCAGTGATGAAGACATGTTTCACAATGAATGTGTCTTTCTTAAAAACATGTTCTTTAGGAGAGGGTACCCTATTGAATTTTTAGACCCAATTTTTGATGACGTTCATCAAAAAGACAAAAGGGTTGCTTCTTTCTTTTATTAGGTTTTGAGGATAGGGATGCATCAGGAACCAGGATGCATGAATCTGCCCCTGCTGATAATGGTATTAATTATAACAAAGCCCTGGTTGCACCATTTACTATGCACTTTGAAGGTATTAAGAATATTATTTTCAAAAACTGAGATATTTTTGAAATAGGACTATCTAAAAAGAGTAAGAGATAAACTGTTAGTTATTTATAGGAAGCAGTCTGGAGAAGTCCAAGAACAAATATCAGAGGGGCCATGAAAAAATGTGGCCATTGTTCATAATATTGCTGCTCATAATGTTGCTATATTTTGGAGGGGTCGGAAACTTATAATCAAAATTATGGTATGATCTATTTGACCCACAAATGCAATTGTCACAGCAAGGGACTTCTCTCTGCGGCCAAGTGCCATGAGTGTGATTGCTGTTATATTTGAAAAAAACATAAAGTGGTTTAGGACTAGGATTTACCAGCATGTTTGCAATATCCACAGGGGGATTGGTTCTAATGCCCTGGCTAAGCATGTCTTGAACTATTTCAATCATAGATTTAAATTTATTGCAATTGATCAGGTAGACCTGGGACCTAGAAGTGGCCTTCAGATCTTTATCTTGAATATAAAGAACTAAAGTGACAAATTAAATGCAATGCCATGCAATTCCTGGGTATTAATGAGGTGGCTTCCGTTAGTAGTGTCTTAGAATTGAAAGCCGACTTTTTCCTATAGGCTTTTTGTATAGGACCTTTTTTAACTTAAGTTGCTTTATTTCTTATTTTCATTGTATTTTACTTCATTTCTATTAGGTCTTGGATTTTGTTTTATTTATTTTTTACATTTCACAGATTGTGTTGGAAGTCAGTTGGGGTATGTTTCTATTAAAAGTAAGGAGAGGTACTTAGTTATTATTGTAAGTTTCTACAGTATTGCACTGCGTTTGCCTTTAAGAACTGATTGTTTGATTTTAAATTGTCTTTTATTTAGTTTGTCAGGTGGTTTGGTGACAGTATTTAAACAAATGTGTTTCGACTTGTTTTTTGTTGTTCTGAAGAAGTCATGATAAACTACTGACGAAAGTGTTAAACTACTTAATAAATGGTGCCCGTTTGTGATCCTTCAATCCTTTGTTTTTTGTTTTTACAAGTTTAAGTTTCCTGTGTGTTCTTTATATTCCACATTAGCCATTTGTCATCTTGAAAGAATAATGTTAAACTAATGCAACTACATTAAACAGGTGACTGCATAACCCTTCATAAGCCAAACACCATACACGAAAACCCTTAAATTCTTAACAAAAAAGTTATTCTTGATTGAACTTGTGGTCATATTTTGACAATATGCAATATTCACTTCAGTTGTGATGGTGGCGGTGATATTGTATAATTGTAAAGTGTTTGCATCATATATTGTACTCCATTCTGTGGCATCAAAGTTCACTCTGAATACACATTTGGGTACAACTATGTTAACAGATCACACAAAATACATAAAGCTGACAAGGACTCAGGATTAATATATATAAATTACAGCTGAATACAACCCTATTGCACTGTTATATCCATACATAAGAGGTCCAAATGAATGTGTGAATCACACCATCATTACTTTGAACTGCCTGTGAAAATAACCCCAGTTAAAAAACAAGAAAAGGATTCAAATAACACAACAAATATGGACATCTTGACCAAAGAAAAAGGAAGAAAGCAACATGAGACTGCTTAGAATGTATTATAATGCTGTATGTATTGCACATGTGGTTGCTACATTGACGGGTAAACATAACGCATGCTGTACATATGTTACATTAGCCATGTAAGTTCCTGCTGTCAGTACAATGTAGCTTTACTGTTATGTAATCATATAAATGTTTTTGCAAGTATGTAACACGTACTCACAGGTAATTAGGTAACACACTGACCACAAAGCTGATTGCTATTTTTTAAGTCCCATACCATTATAACTACATTTTATCAGCATGATAAAGCCTATCATAGTAGTAATATGTGATAAAGGGTAATATAGTTTTTGGTACTGTTCAGAAGTGGTATATGAGTACATTGTTAGAGTTTCTCAATTAATTTCAATGAAAGTCTATCTTGCAACATTTCTACAACATTTAGCCATAAAAAGGACTTTAAGCCTAAATTACTAGCTTATTGTTACACAGTGCTTTAAATGGTATGCTGTTCAGCACTGAACACACATTCCTCAAACTGCTCAGACTCTGGCATGCTAAAAGATAACACTTTTATGTGTAGTCAGGCTTGACTATACTTCATAGCATTTTATACATGCCTGCAAAGCTCAGGTTTTTGCAATTACACTCTCTCCAGTGGTAAACCTGGCTCATCAGTGACCCAGGCATATGCCTTGTCCATTACATAAGGTTTTCTTCTGGAGCTCCAAGAAAAAAAAACTCATGGAAAACACATTCATTCTTTCATTTATTCATCCATTCACTTTTAACTTATTTTTTCTATTCAGGGACAAAAAAGGGAATTATTCAGATGCAGAAACTGTTGTCTGGATCCATTAAATAAAGAAATAAACTTAGCTTGAGTTTATTTTGAAACCAAACTTGTAATAAAAGTGTGCTCCTCTACCCTTCCCTATAGATTAGCTGTATTTGTCAATCTGTACTTACTAGTGAGGTTACCATAATAATTAATTATATTCCTCCTGTGTGTAAAACACAACACTCTTTGAAAGCAACTGCTATTTGGAGAGACAGAAATCATGAACAAAACAAGATTCATTAAAATTACAACAGAGCAGACCTGCTTGTGATTGCTAAACATAGGTTACTATTACCACCATTTTGCCACCGATGGATTCTCATCAGGGACAATACCTTCTACAAACTCCTATGAGGAAAAAACATCTTTACAGTAAGATAAATGTTAATACATCCATTTTAGCTTACTTTAACATTCTAGTAGCATTTTATGACTCAGTTAAAATGCCTGAAGGCACTAACATTAAACACACACACACACACACACACACACACACACACACACACACACACACACACACACACACACACACACACACACGTGCACAAAGTACTTGTATAGTAACATTTATTTTAAATGTCAGATAACCTTACAAACATTGGTAAATTCAGTTTGAATAAAATATGTGAACAGTTTAGTATCACTAAAGTTCTTCTATTTGCAAAGCATCATGTTCACTAAAACTGGGCAGCTAGACCGTTCAAGTTCTTAATTCGTGCAAACTAACCTTACAATTTCATAAACACTGGAAGCATTTTAGGAGTGCAACAACATGACTCTGACAGTATCCCATTTACAGTAATTAACATGATGTACCTCCTGGTTGTTATATATACATATTTGAACCGAACAGCTGGTATGTCACTTTGGCATAATTCCCTCATTGGAGTATGTCATTCTTGTCTAAGTGGCTACTGCATTCCTAAAGTGCTGAAAACCAGTCATGCATAACCTAGAGATATTTTAATTAAAGGATTTTTAGTGTTACAAGTATTTCTGCCTAAAGCCCTAAGCAGTTTTTGAAATATTCTTTCAGTGATTATATGTGCACTACAACAGAGAGCAAGCCTCTGCTAGCAAAGGAAGACTCATTATTTAAAGCACAGATTACACAGGCTAAGGAGATCATCGGGTGAACAAAGGCATAAAGCTACATACTGCATAGTTTTGGAGCATTTGCATAAAGCCAGTGGCTTATTGCATTATGGCACTGCCCTTCACTGCATGGCTTTGTTCTTTTCCTGGCAATATTCTATGATCTCCCGAGCTACATAATACAGAAGGTAGTGACAGGAGCTCTGTGCTAGAAAATCTGAAATAAATTTGCATGAAGGTGGCATCATTGTGTCATGTAGTGTATATCATAATGACAAGAAAAACAATCAGCAAAACTCTAAATGCAAAAATGATACATCCC
>NC_056728.1:786666349-786863849 GCF_019279795.1 Protopterus annectens | reverse complement strand
TGCAGGAAGATAGTAGATTTTGGTTTGCATTTACGTTTATCGGCAAGCATTATACCTATACCAGATTACCGCAGGGATACTGCGAAAGTCCGACCATCTTCTCACAAGAGATGTCCACCAATTTGGCTCAGTTCCAACCAGCCCAAGGGTGCCACCTACTGCTGTACGTGGATGATATCCTCCTGGCCGCGACTACGGAAAAACTCTGTAAGTCCGAGACTATTCGACTACTACACTTTCTGGCACACGAAGGACATAAGGTAAATAAGTCTAAGTTACAATTTTGTAAATTAGAAGTACGTTACCTGGGTTATACTATCTCTGGGAAGGGCAGGCGATTAGATGACAGCAAAAAAAATGCTATTTTACAAGCCCCCATGCCAACTACAAAAAAAGAAATGATGTCCTTTTTAGGCATTACGAACTTCTGTCATAGTTGGATTCCCAACTACGCCAAAGAAGTGCACCCGCTATCAGACTTAATTTTTGCAATACCGATGGCAGCAAAAGATTTGCTGCACTGGACAGACAAGGCAGTACAGGCATTCACTAGGATCAAGCAACTGATAGCTGGGTCAGCGACATTGGGGTTTCCAGATTACAGTAAGACCTTTATACAGACTGTAGATTGCAAGCAGGGATTTATGACATCTGTTTTAATGCAAATGTATGGAGATAAGTTAAGACCATTGGCATTTTACTCTAGCAAATTAGACTCAGTAGCACGAGCATTACCACACTGTGTGCAAGCAGTAATTGCAGCCGCTTTGGCGGTACAAGCGTCTGCCACGTTGGTATTGTTCCATGATCTTACGTTAAAAGTCCCGCACTCTGTAGCAGTCATCCTTCTGCAGGACAAGTTAACATTTCTGTCACCTAGCAGACATTTATCTTGTATGACTACGCTGTTATCACAGCCACACATGACAATTGAGAGATGCACTACCTTAAATCCAGCGACATTGCTACCTGTTGCTGAAGACGGTATCCCACATGTATGCTTAGATCTCATACATTCTAAAGTTCTACCAAGACCGGATCTTAAAGATCAACCCTTACTACATGCGGACTGGACACTGTTTGTAGATGGGTCAGCACGCAAAACAAAAACAGGCACCACGCAGGTAGGGTATGCAGTTACTACTGCAACTCAGATAATAGAGGCAAGACCACTCCCCGGGAACTTATCCGCTCAAGCAGCGGAACTGATTGCTGTGACAAGGGCATGTCTCCTTTCGGAGGACAGGAATGTCACTATCTAAACAGATAGTCAATATGCCTTCTCTACGGTACATGTGTTTGCTCAGCAATGGAAAAATAGGGGGATGGTTACAACCTCGGGGAAAGACATCATGCACAAAGAACTAATCCTTAAATTACTACAAGCCGTCCAACGGCCACGGGGTTTGGCCATCTGTAAATGTGCTGCTCATACCCATGCTAAGGACCCAGTATCACTTGGTAATGCCCTAGCAGACAAAGCAGCCAAAGAGGCAGCTATGTCCAGTACCTTTTCACTTGAAACCACACCTACAGAATTACAACCAACAGATAAGTTTGATTTGCAAACCTTACAAGTCATGCAGGAACTTAGCACAGTACAGGAAAAACAACGCTGGACTAGGTATGGTGTTAGACAGAACAAAGGAATCTATGTGGGACCGGATAATAAATATGTTTTGCCTACTAATCTTTTTAGGTATGCAGCACTAGTTGTGCATGGCCCTTCCCATCTGGGCCCTGCAGCTATGGTTAGAATTATCCACCTTACCTTTTGGACCAAGGGTTTCATTGCATATGCAAAACATTTTTGTCTGTCCTGCAAAGTATGTGCTAAATACCACGGGGGAGGGGTCAGAGTTGCTCCGGCATCATTTCCAACACCCCCCTATCCTTTTCATACAATATGTATGGACTTCATCGAATTGACCCCGGCACAACTAAAGAAGTTTGTGTTAGTAATAGTAGATGCATTTACTAAATGGGTTGAGGCTTTTCCGGTGACACATCCGGATGCTCAATCAGTGGCTAAAATTTTGGTCAATCACATCGTCCCGCACTTTGGACTTCCTGCACGCATCTACTCTGACAACAGCACGCATTTTGTCAATCAGATCATACAAAAACTGTCTACAGCTTTCCAAATTAAATTAAAACACCATTGTGCCTACCACCCACAGTCAGCAGGGTTGGTGGAACGCCATAACGGCATTCTAAAAGGCAAGTTGAGAAAACTCATGGCCGAGACACATCAGTCTTGGATTACCTGTCTACCTCTAGCCCTCCTTTCCATGCGGACAACTCCCACCTCAAAAGGAGTCACCCCATTTGAGTTGTTGTATGGGAGACCTTATTACGTCCCGCAGTGGCAAAACTTGTTGCCTACGGAACGTGAGGGGGGTGAGGAGATAGCATGAGGAAAATGCTGACCAATACTAACAGCTGTTTAACGAATGATTGTTTTTCAGGTTCAAGAGACGACAAAATCACGGAAGTCATCGCAACTCCAACGGCAGTTCGGATTAAAGAAAGGTCCTCATGGATCCACCTAACGCATTGTAAAACATTTTAAGTTAGATAAAAAATTGAATTCCCCTGAGGAACAAACAGACAGCAGTAACCATGAAAGACAATAATGAGAATAAGAGAAAATGGTTCTATTGCAATGTTTTATTGTTTATAACTATTGTGATTGTAATATTTCTGTTTTGGCCATTTTTGTTTTTTAATGAAGCTAGCCATTCAAAAGAGACAAACACACCAGCTGGCATCCAAACTTTAATACATATCAAGCGATTAAATATGCATATGCATCCTCAATGAATGTCTCAAATTGTTGGGTATGTACTGCAATACCTACTGTACATAGTGGCTTAATGTTAGGGACAGCCCTCTGGGAACAAATGATACTTGAATAATTTGTTGTTTGAAACCACAGAAGTACCACTGAGAGACAAGGTGGCGCTGCCTCTTCTGGGGCCAAAACGGAACAGTGTGTTTTCAAAAGAGTGGAAAGGTTAAGGTGGGGCTGAGCCTATGTAATTTGACAATAGTTCATAATTGTACCCTAGAAGGGCAGTGTGAAACCAAGTTTGGAGCTATAAAAAAAGACATCAATGTAAATGATACTAGTTTTCTTGAAAAAATGCTGTATGTATATGGCCTGTTATTTAAGGGGCTAAAGCCAAATGGGAGTTATGAATTTGCAACCAATATTACCATCAAAACAAATGATTGTTATTTTATTTGTGGTAGGAAAGCATATAAATGGTTACCACATGGCTGGTCAGGAAGTTGTTTTTTGGGATATCTGATACCAGCTATCAGACAAGCAAATGTATTACCTCAAGGTAAAATATGAAATGCACGTTCTCTTAATAAACCTATTAATCCCGTAGGTAACATTGATGCATCATGGATTTATCACCATGACTTGGCACACGTCAGTAGCAAAGGACTCTCACATATGGACCTAGGCGATGATGTAATTGCTTGGGCTGGTATTTTGCCAGCATATGGGACAGTAAAATCCATCTGGGAACTGAGAAAACTGTCAAAACTGTTAGAGACTCTGAGTAATGTGACATTTTCAGCGCTAGAATTGGTGACGGACGAATTAACGGTGATGAGAACAGTAGTGTTGCAGAACCGTATGGCGCTCAATTTCACCCTAGCGGCGAAAGGAGGTACTTGCGCTCTCATACAAGAGGAGTGCTGCTCGTTCATTCCTGATAACGAGCATGCGATTCAGAGCCATCTTAAAATAATTCAACAAGTTTCTAAACTGACTAAACATGGTCCAAACCCCTTGACAGACTTTTTCCAAAATCTGTTTGGAAACTGGGGTTCTGTGTTGATAAACATTTTAATTGCTGTATGTGTTGGTGCAATCATATTTTTGCTGCTTGGCTGCTGTTGCATACCATGTATCAAAATGATAATATCGAAGGTTATCTCTGCCAATGCTACAAAAGCATATTTCTCTGATTATGAGAAGGTATACAACGTATCTGGGATTGTGTAAAATAAACAGTATACAAAATGTTGTAAGGGGGGAAATGTGGAAAAATACTAAAGTCAACATATTTTGTATTCTGTATTTAAAGGGTTAAGCAGAAAAATGTTCACTGCATGCAAACTGAAATGTTCTGGAAAATGTTGATCACTGAGGAATGCAGAAGTTAATCTTAAACTGCTGATAAGAAAGTTAATGGTGCAAGAATAACTGTGGTACTGGCTGGTAAAAACAAGTAATCAAACTATCAATTTTAATAAAAGTCCTCTGTGCTACGTGTATGTACGTGCAGGAGGGTCTATATAAGGAGAACTTAAAGTACAAGTAGCCAGACTGCTGGCATACTACTATCATGTAGCAGGTCTCCATGCATGTAAAATAAAGCTGTTTTACTTGCTTACAAGAACTTGGTGTGATTCTTCCAGAATATGTTAGAAGAGTAAAATCTTTCGACAGTGGAGTGTGACCAACCTATTCCTCTGAGGTACCTAAAGCAGGGATCTCTAATCTCTGCATCCTTACCAGCACATACTGTTTCTAAACAGGTTTTACCTCCTAGACCCAGTCATAGCAGTATAACTTCTATTGCTTATGAATCAGAGCCCCTCAACCAATCAGGTAAGATCCATCAAGTTCATGTGTTCTGTTTTATTTAAGTTGGATTGATCCAAAAGTGAAACCTTTTATTTTAGTAAAATACACAGTGATGGCTGGTGACTTCAAATTAAAGGGGGGCTGCGGGAGACAGCTGAATGTGTCGGGCTAATGGGAAGGGGTGTGATCAACTTGAAAGTAATGGAGCTATGCTGAAAACCACAACAACTGGAACTTTAATTAAATACACTACCCTGGGTGCCAAACCATCATTACAAGAGTCCAATCAAGACAAAATGAAGTGTAGAAGAAAAAATATTTCAATGCATTGGCTACATGACAGCTTACATAATATCTAGATGGAAACACAAAGGTTGTGAGGCATGAAAAAATAAATTACTTTTTAAATACATTACTGGAATGCCAGCCAAAATCAAGTATAAAAAAACAAGCAGCACTAAGCTCAAACCACTTCTACTTGCACTGCAGTTCTAATTATAATTTATATTCAGCTTTATAAAATTACCAAGTGACATGCTGAAAGTAGCAATCTCTGTGATACCCCCACTTGTAAAAATGTTTCTTATCCAAAAATGACCTGCTGCCTGACAACAACTATCTACTTGTTTCATGGGGAAGACATTATCAAAGTAAAAAATGAACAGCAAACAAGAAACAAGCTCAAGATAAATTGCTTAAAGGATTCCTGCACAAGTTATGGACCACACATGATAGATTGGCATTCTGTTTAGTTTACAGGTAAAGCCTGCAAAGGTGACTGCAAGTCTCCAACAAATGTAATGAGCTTCAGAAAATACTGTAATCCTGTCCTTTATTACAGATACTGTCATATGCATTTCAATACCTAAGGTTTATACATTATCTAGTTATGTAAATATTCTCTGCACGGCAACAACAAAAAGGCTTTCAATGTTGGTAATTCTTTAACAGTATGCTTATTAAAGCCTACTTGCATCTTAGAATCTCCGACTAGCTTACCTGATGGTCATTAAAGCATTGCTACTTAAACACAGAGCAACAGGGTAGTGCGACAGCATGCATTTTCTGAAAAATAAGAAGCATAAATCAACAGTATAAAAATATGACAGAAAACCATAACATTCTGCAAAATCAAGGGCAGATGAAAAGCTACTGTCGTACTAGTGTCTACCTTGGATGGGGGAATACTCTGCACACTTACACTGCATAACTGCTCCTTGCCTTGCTTGGACACATCCAGAGTCACTACATGAAGGAGTGGGGTACAACAAGTATGTCACAATTCAAATGTCTCTGGCTGACAGTGATGGCTCTGACACTCATACCTCTCAACCTCAGAGCAAGAAATCTGGACAAAATCATACATAGAAGTGGGACACAGGCCCATAAATAAGGACATTTTTTAAATATTGTTTTTATAAACATATAAAGCTAATAGAATAGTAGTAGGTCATGCATTAGTATGAATTTTCTGAAGGGTATGAAATCTGAAACTCAAATGTCTGCCATTATTTTCTAACTTCAGTCTTTAATGATTTGCCAGAAAACCAAATTTTTATGAATAATGGATGAAAAATGTGATGCAAAAATATAAAATTGCTACACAATACAGCTGGGAACCTGTCAAAGAAGGGACACCTTTTTAATACTAGTACTGTTAACTCGAGCAGCTGACAAAATAAGAGAATCTACATGCATTTCTGAAATAAAAGTAATCTATAACTCTGATCATTAGTTATTTATAATTGTAAACCCTTCACGTTTTCTTCCAAAATTGCCATTTTGTGGAGGGATTATTAGGGGGAGAGTGACATTTTGAGCCAAAATTGGGGACAGTTGAGAGGTTTGGATATTCCTAATTCTATAAAATGATGTACTTCTCGACCTCTTAATGCAGGAAATCTGGACAAGGCCAAATATATTGGGGGAGCATACAAAACAGTACTAAAAATTGCTCTTGTATAAACTTAAGACAGTTGATTGAATAACAGGTCTTGCTTTAGCATGCATTTTTCCTGAAGGTTGTGACATATGAAACTCAATGTCTGTCATTATTAAGTGACATCATTCATAAATGATTTGCCAGAAAACCACAAATTTCATGATGAACAAACCAAAAATAAAAAGCAAAAATCTATTCATTCTGCAAAGGTATGGACAGTTGAGAGGTATAGTTCAGCCAGGGCTCTCTTTGAGTTTGCTGCTCTTCCCCCCCTCACAAAATCATGGTGAAATAGGGCCCCCCCTGCAGCCATTCCAATGTCCCATTCCTTGGTTATTTCCCCCATTTACCATAAACACTGTAATGTGCATACTTCTTTACTTCTGTGATGATTTGGATTTCATTTGAAAGTTTTATTTTGCATTTGACAGCACAAACACTAACTGATATCTGCTAAACAACGCAATGCAGTCTCACAATGAAAATAGACAGCATTAACACTTCTCTGCCCTTGAAACTCACATTCATTCAAACAGCATTGAAACCCACTTCCAAAGAAAATACATTTTGCCAGTGGCAGATAAAGATTAACTTTGGGCTGTTTTCAAATTATAGGCCTCATGCACACGAAACATACATGTGCTCTTTGGTACACCTTCCTGATTGTATTAAATTATATTCCTTGTACAATATAGTACAGTTGTTAGATGGCATTTTAAATTTATTGTTTTGAACATTTTTCCAGTAAACAATGAAACAAAATGCATGCACCAATAACCACAAAACTGCCCAATTCAGAACATTTCCACCATAAAAGTCTACTCAAACTTCTACAGTCCACCAGTATCAGTAAATATGCACAATCTCTAAAGAAGTAAAAGTCATCTAAATAATTCCACATTAAAGAAATCTGTAACTAATGAAGAGATTGCTGCTAGCAAACAACTTTATATTTTATTGTTTCATATAGAAATAAAGCGCCTGTTGCCCTTGAGGAATAAATTGCCTATGTTGCATTAAAAAAATGCTAAGCTAGTAATATTGCAACAGAGAATAGAAGGCAAATTGATAACATGTTCATAGTTACTAGGTATTTTCACCAAGAAGAACTGCAGCATCCACCCCCTTTACAACACAGTATAGAATCAGCAATGCATCTATCTACTGTGGGAAAAGAACCCACAACCTTCTGCATCAAAAGCAAGTACACTACCTGTTGTGCTATTAACAGTACAGACAGACTCACCATAAGCAGCACTAAACATTTGTTCCCCTGCACCTCTCAGCTCCTTGTAAAATTTACTTGACACTCAGCTATATCTCTGAACTTTGCAGCACAAGAAATTTGGAAAAGGCCAAAATTTTTTTTGGGGGGGACAAGAGCCCAAAAACCAGGGACATACTTTAAACATTGCTTGTATAATATCATGATAAAATAGCAAAGACAAGGCTCCAGTTTTCTCAAAGTCACAGCTGTTTATTCAACCAAATACACAAGCACTTTCACTAATGCTTCTTCAGGTGTGCTTGTTTGTAAGTAAAAACACCTATTTATATAAAAAATTATTGATCATATGACCTAACCAATTAATCATTTAAAAAGACATAAGTCATTTCTACATTATGTAAAATACTCTAATAAACAACATAATATAAAACATTTTATGAAACATTTAAACTTTTACAACAGAGTTATCTGCACAATGGTCTATTCCTTAAAATGGGTCTAAGGGGGATGTGGTCATTTAGACCATGTCCTACACCAGCCCTCAATCTGACTATCCATTTTGCTTCTATTTCTTCAGTTTTGGCTCTGATGTCACCCCCTCTCTTATTATCTATAGACTTATCTAGAACCCTAAATTTAAAAGTGTGCCTATCATTTGTTTCTGCAACAGTCTTAGCCAGTGCATTTTATAAACTTTTTTCTTTATATGATACATATGTTCCCTTATTCTATCTTTTAGCTGCCTATCAGTTTTACCTATATAGAATTTATTACAGAGTTGACACTGTGCCAAATAACCACATGTCATGTGTTACAGGTTGCATTTACTTTCAAATAAAATGTTTCCTTAGTATCTGGATGTTTAAATTATATTTCTAAATTAATCATTCCACAGAGCTGACAGTTCCTACATGGTCTAGTTCCAACCTGTTCAGCCTTTCCTGGTAAATCCTTGCGTGTACACAGTTTTCTCTTTAGAGATTTTTTTATTTTTAAAGGTAAATTGCGGACGTCTATCTAAAAATTTAGCCACACAATATATATATATATATATATATATATATATATATATATATATGTATATCTGTATCTGTATATATGTGTCTGTGTATATGTATCCTAGGGATGCCTATGTCATGTCTGGTCTTGGTTATGGGATTTGCAACACTTGGTCATGTATTGCAGGGGGGACATGTTTGACTGTGGGGGGTATACCTATTCGTACAAGACATATATACTGTTTGGGGACTCTCAACCCCATTAATGTTGCATGTGGACATATATGTTTTTATTTCCCCATTGCTATCTACAGATGTATGTCCGTATATACCTATATATATATATATATATATATATATATATATATATATATATATATATATATATCTGCTGACATATATAATCTGCCATATATATATAGACATATAGGTGTAGATTGAATGACTGGGCTGGATGTTATGTTTTTGAAAATGTCAGAGTTATGCATATCTGACATGGCTTAGTGGTGAAACACTTTGGCAGTGGTGTGTAGGGTCTGGGGTTTAAGCCTTGTTGAGGCTGTTTCTTTAGTTGCTGGGCAGAACACGGGCCATTGGATACAGAGTGATTAAGGCACTTTAAAGCAGCTGCAAGTGGGTTTGCGCAGGTTTGCACCGATGTAAGCACTGCTAACTTCCGGTTACAGTTTCTTGTACTCAGCTTCTAATTTGCTTGAGCAGTATAGGCAATGCTTATCCCTGAGCAAACAGGCTTAAACCCACTTACTGCTGCTTAAAAGTGCTTACTCCCGCTTAACCCCGCGCTAATTTCTTTAAAAGAAAAGAAACAGGTTGATAGGAAAGTGGTGAAAAAAGGGCCACAAAGAGGGAAAGACAGTTGGGAAAATAGCCAAGGTTGTGCAGGAAGGGTGTAGTGAATGTCCAAAGCTGCCCATTTCTTCTACAGCAACAGCTGTGCACAAACACTGAATTTGGAGATAGATTTGGACACTCAAACCCCTGGGAGAGAGTTGAGGACAACAATAATAAGTTGTGATCCCAATTAGACTGGATTACATATGTCCAGTGGGCATGAGTGTGAAATGGACAGCTATGCATGGGGTGAGATTTTTTTGTGGGAACAGATTGCCCTTTTTTTTTCAGGTGAGAGTGGGATGTTGGGGATGGATAGTAGGTATATTTGGGGAGGTAGGTTGGGTAAGTTAACACACAAGACAAACAGGATGCATACAGGGGTGGCATATGACATGTGGGGGGTAAACACCTTGATGGGGAGGGGTTTTGGGATATTGGAAGCCCACAAGCCCCCTAGTGGTAACAGTGGGACTGAGATCCCCACCCATGGGCAGTCACCACTGCACCTTTACAGCCTGAAGGTGGCTGTGCTGGGTGCTGAGTTGCAGAGCCAGGCTAACTCTCTAATCAGGACACACGGCCCTCAAGCTGGCATAGAAGATCACCAGACTGCTCTTTGATCGCTCTATGCACCACGACCCGACCTGGTGATGGGTGACAGGTGCCTGTCCACACCCACTCCCGAGGGGGGGCGAGCCTCATCTCCTGAGGCAGTCCCACCTAAAGGTGGTTCAGGACCAATGTACAGGAAGGTCCCAGGTTGGGCCCCAGACATGCTGGTGCCTGGTGCTACGGCCAGCTGAGGTGGGTCCACTGGGACCAGCCTTCCACAGTGTACTATAGTGTTTAGATTCCATCATAATTTATGGGTTAGTAATAGTCAACACATTCCAGGGTTAGGTATAACAGCATGCATAGATATTCCCATTAACCCAGACACCAGATACGGAACAGTTGCACAGCCAACAGAACCCCTGCATATATGGGTCCACAGTAGTAATAAGAACAGGATGCAGGTACATTGATGGCACCATGCCATCAATGTTGGCATAATTCAGTATAGCACATGCATGGGAACCATCAAAATATTTATCAAACAATTGGACATTATCAGAACATAGGTGTCATTACATACTGGTTGGGGTGGGTATGTTGATTATTGTTGGAAATATGGTGGGGGGAGAGAAAGATGTCAGTTAGCAACTAGTATATTCCTGTAGTCCACATTACTTTCCTAGTCAGTGCTGTTATCTGTACCTTACAAGTCTTACTACACTACCCTATAGCCTTAGTTTGGACAGTGATATGGCTGTCATCATCATTACACATGATCTGGTTTTACCTGCAGTATACACCTCTCACCTGGTATACCTGTGGAGGGAATGTTTGTTAACACTAACTTACTGTTTGTACACATACTCCCAGATTCTGGGTTGCTGTTTTGCACATAACTATCCAACTCTGTCTGCACATTTTTGACCACATGCTGGTGTGTCAGGACATATCTAGAATATTGCCCTCTTCCACCTTTAGTGACCTGACACACACACATATACATGCTTTCCTACACAGTTGTATTATGTAGCACAGTGTGTGTGACAGTGACCAGTGATAGTTTATTATTCAGAATAACTTCAACACTCACAATTCCCTACAATACCAGAGTGAATAGTACCAGTACAGGTTATAATGGTCTCTATTTCTCTGCACAATGTTCGTATTCAACGTAACCTGTGGGAGCAATGCTTGTTAGCACTACCTGACTGTTGCCACACAAAGTTCCAAATTACCCATCAGTATTATGCACATACATCTCACTCTGTTACTGTACACACTCTGGTCACAGCTTGACAACATGGGAGTGTAGATAGGACATACTTGGAATATCACTCTACTAACAGTTTCAGGGGTTGCTACAGTGACAGCTGTGTTCTCATGATGTTTGACAATCACTTGTATTCCCTGTTTGGTGGATAAATATCTGGGATCATCCCACTGACTTACCAGGGGGACAGGGGGGCAAGCAGCATATATTGGCACATATACTGGACATTCTGGCCTCATCTGTACAGTTGTGGGGTATAAATCTGTATGCAGCCTAATTCCACTCCCAGGATTCAGACCATGGCTGTGTCTGCTACAACTTAAACACTGTCCATCACAGTTGTGTCTTCTATATAGATATTGCTGTATATAGGTTCATAGGTTCATAGGTTGGTACTAGGCTTCAGCCCTAGGGCCTATGCAAGCCTAGCCATAAGAATTCCCTGGATATTTCTTCCCACAATATTTACTTCTCTGGGCCCCTATCTCCTGTCTGCTTTCTGTCTTATTAATCCCCTGTGCTTTTGCATTCTGAACTTGTATTACAACACTCATATACAGATTTCCTAGACAGTTTTATGTTGTTGGACAGTGTGGGTGACAGTTATGTGTAATACCTCATTCTTCAGAGCAACTGCATATCATTCTTGTATTTCTGGGCACAGTGTTGGTATCTGACAGGCCTGTGGGAGGAATGTTTATTAGCACTACCTGAATGTTCCCACACACAGTACCAGATTCCACATTACTATTATGCACATACATCTCACTCTGGTACTGTCCACACTCTGACCACAGTTTGACAAGTTGGAGTGTAAATGGGACATAAGTAGCTTCTTAGTCACATAAGGTATTGGAGAGTAGCTACTGTGCCAGCTTTTTTCTCATAGCTGTGTGTCAATCCATTGTATTTTCTGTTTGCTGTCTATACATCTGGGATCATCTCACTAATTTCCCAGGGGGGAAGGTTGATAGGCAACAGATATGGGCCACTTTACTAGACATTCTGGACATATCTGTACAGTTGTGGGGTATGATTCTCTATGCAGACTACTACCACTGGCAGGATTCGAACCATGGCTGTGTGTGCTAACAAAACAGTTCACATCTCAGTTGCATGTGCTATTCGATTTTTGTTGTCCGCATTTTCCCTGTTTACTGCCTATGTGTCTCTCAGTTGTACTAAATGCCCTCTGGAGATTACACCTGGCATATACAGGCATTCCTACACATTCAATTTATGGTGCACAGTGTGGGTAACAGTGCTTAATACTACAATACTACCACACAATTGCATATCTACATTACTGTATGATACCAGGATATGCACATGCAGTCCAGCAGTTAGACCTGTTTTGACAAGCTATTACATTTTTATTGACTTACAAACAATATGGGACTCTTCCTGCCATATTTTCTAGTGTATGCAGTACTTGCCCTGAACAATGCAGGTTATATGCAAGCAATTAATTTACTACTGCTTTTATTTTTATTTCCTATGACAGTAAATGCATGAGTATTACTGACCTGCCTCACGTCACAGCCTTGCCAGGTGACGGATGTGGGCCTCCTGGTTTGCGGCCCGCTCCATTGCAGCTGTGGGGGACATAACAGGAATATTTAGCCATACCTATCCATGATATACCTGAGCTGGCAATTATTACACACATGCTGGGGTGATACTTACACACAACTGGAACATCCCCTGCTGCTCTAGCCTCCTGGAGCCCACTCCTCCAAAAGTTCCCCCTTACACTGCTTCAGGTCAGCATAGTGGTGCCTGACCTGCTCACCAGTTCAGGGTATGCCAGTGGCACTGGTGTGGTCATGGGCAAGATGGTCCCAGGCCTCTGCCTTATATTGGGAGCTCTGGTACTGGCCCTGCAGCAGTCTCTGAACATGGTCTTTAACTAGGAGTCCTGCCATAACCTTGGACTCCTGGATGCACCAGCGCTGCACCTGGAAGTGCACACCTTCTCTCCTTACTGCCATAGTGCCTGCCAGGGGAAGCTACAGCCAGTTATGAGATGTATTCCCACCTCTTGGGTTTAAGTAGGGCCGATTTCCCACACTTTTCCGTGATTGGTCAGTTTTGAAAAGGCTAAGCTATGGGTAAACCTGCTTAACAAAGGTTGGCATTGTTTAAAGGGGTAAAACACTGGGAACTTTGAGTTAGCTGGCCTACACATTGCTTACACCTCCTAAGCTGGCCTGTGCAATGCTTAGTGGTGCTTATATTAGACTTTGCATTATTTTTTATTTTTGGCATTGATTTCTTATTCATTACATCTTATATATCTGCCTGGTATCCATGTTTATTGTGTACGTACATTCTATGGGGTCTTTGTGTTTTATTGGGGACTTCAACACTCAATTAAAATTACACCTCACATCTGGCCTTACTGCTGTACTCCAGTTCACATATTTATGTTATCTAGTGGGTTATGGAACATATGACTGTATACTGATTCCTGTCACAGGTTCAGTTTGGTTTTACTATGGTGAGGATCTGTTTACTGATACTTCATTCTTCTGTGATAGCTTGGTTGTTAACTACTGTGGCTATGGTGTATAGGGTCCTGGGTTTGAGACCTGCATGGCTGCTTAGTTTGTTGATGGCCAGAACAAGGGCCGTTGGATACAGAGTAATCAAGGCACTTTTGATCAGTTGTAAGTGGGTTTGTGTGATGGTAAGCACTGCTAGCCTGCCGTTACATCTGCTTACAGAGAGTTATCTTTCAAATTGCTTACCACCATGCAAACAGGCTTAAGCCAGCTTACATATGCTTACTACTGCTTATTTGTGCTTAAACCTGCTTACTAGTGCCTTATTCATTATGACACTGACACCTCACATGTGCATTTACTGCAGTACTCCAGTTCATGAAAATATGTTATTTAGTGGGTTATGCAACATAAATATTACTCATAACATGCTTTGCCATGGAAAATGGAATGTGCTGCAATGGGACTCGAACTGGGATTGCCTGCTTGTAAGGCAAATGTGCTGCCCACTACACTATTGCTATGCTGTTTTATTTACATATATCTTCCTTGTTATCCTCTTCAGCCATTTAAGCTGTATTAACCATAGCTAAGCGATGGGCACACTCGTGCACCTACGGTTAGCTTTAATCAGATTTTTAAAAAATAAAATTAGGGGTTTCTTCATTTTATTTATGTATACTGTTGCTGTTGTACACAACGGGGACTGTTGGTGGAGATATGCGGTTACCTGTGAGCGGTTTCGCTCATTTCCTACCCCTTTATGCTGTTCTTCATTGCGGGTGCGTGTTTATTCTGAGAGCTCTGCTCTCAGACAAGCCCCCTGCACTCATACATGCTCTGTGTCAGCCTAGTGGATCAGGCAGAGTGCCTCATTATTATGCATGGCATGCTGCCGTCCTGCTCCTAAATGGCCGCCTCCATGCAGGACTAAGCTAGTCCTGCATGGAGGAATAGTAAATCTGGGGGTACAAGTCTTCAAAAGTCAATTTTTCTCAGAAAAGCACAGTAAAAGACTCCTTAAAATACTTTGCCAGGTCCAAAAAAGTATAATAAATATAATTTATCCACAGAAAAATGGTTTTCATTTACTTTACACAGCTTTTATCTGACAGGAAAAAAAAAACAGTGCTACTGTTTAAAAGTGCAATACAGTGTCATTACAGTCCGTTAAAACACAAAACTCCTAGATTTAAAATAAATTTTCTGAAGTGAAAAGTGATAAAATACAAACAGTATTTAGAAAATAGAAGTTTTTTTCCCCAAAGGGAACTTATTTACCCAGCAAAGGAACAGCACCAAGCCGAAAGTTGATCCTCAAAAGTCCTATAGGAGTATACTCTTCAGCAGCAGTAAAGCTATGAAGGGCTTGGCATCCAAACTTGTCTTTTAGTCAGCTCAGATCAAGCTGACTAACAGTTTAGGTACATAGGTACCTTGCAGCTTTGGAAGCTATTCCTCTGTTATATCCTTGGCAGGATATAACCCATACAGATAACACAATTGCAGCAATGATAAATATGATGAACATCGATGGAATCAATTGTAGGATCCTCTAATCTTCCACCATCAAGTTATCTAGCAAGATCAAAGATTACCCTACAGAATAGATTCATGAGTTGAATTTGTCTGTGGGCAGGTGCTTCCTAGCCCTTACTACATCTGTGATGGTCATCATGGAAGCTTTGGGTGTAATGTGGGAAGTATCATCAGCAGTAGGCCATTGAAGAAACACAGACATAGACAAAGGCCACCCTGCACGTCAATGTTCTTCAAATGAGGGAGTCTGCCTGATCTTGCAGGCATTCCAAAACAACCTATCTCCAGGTTTACATTGCCACTCATTCCGAAAACATGGCAGTGGTATAAAACTTGAAAAAAAGCTAGGGACACCCATTCCTATCTCCTGTGCTGGGAGGCCACGAGATTATGAAAATAAGCCTTTGCACACACTTGCCTTCTTAGAGCCAGCCATACCCTTGGACAAGCCATCTCATTAGTGGAGAGCCTCAAGTGCTGCTTGGTGATGCCTCTGAAATGATCTCTTAGACAGTCTGTAGTAATAACTTTGTTGCAGACCTGGAGGTAGCTTTGCTACAATCTGTTTCCATTCCCAACAAATTTGAAATGCAGTAACTTCTTTTCCCTTGTTCCTTCATCTAGAGGATGTCACAGAGATGTAGTCATGCTAGGCTAATAAAACAGAGGAAACTTTCTAAGCCTGGCTAAGTTTTCCCAAAAGAATACTGATGTCCTGTATCCAAATAGATCATTGAGGGACAATCATTTATAAGCTACTTCTGTCCGTAAGGGATATGTGTGTCAGGCCTGGTTTAAATTTCCTAGTCCCCATCCACTGGTCTAGGTTGCACTTAAATTGGGTAATAGACAAACTCAGCTTCAAATGGATGGGAAGCCTGTTCCATAGGAGGGGAAGTGTTTGGGACACATATCTGTCTTTCCAACATGTTTTTTTTTTAAACACAGACAAAATTCAAGTCCCTAGACCTTGTATTTCTGGTAGCCTTTGATTACACACATGTAAGAGACTCGTAAGTGTGGAGGTGTTTGGTGCCTTGTAAGTCAGAATTAGATTACCCCTTAGTAATCTATAAGACACTGAGTAGAGAGAAAGAGTTCTAAGGCACTCTGCATAAGCCAAATTTTCATGCCTTGTATTATTTTTGTAAGGAACCTCTGAGGTCGTTGTAGTTGCTGTATATGCCTAGGCAGGGTCATACCAAAGGGAGCATTGTACTGTATGATGGGTCTGGTAAGGGTGCAGTGCAGTAGATAATGACCACTTTGGACCTAAATGCCATGCTCTTTCTTATAAGTTGCATAACATAAAAGGATTTCCTCACCACTATGGTCACTTGGTGGTCGAAGCTAAGTCTACTGTTTACATGCATACCCATTTCCTTGACCATTGGGTCAGCTCTTAGGAGTGTACTATCAACATGGTAATTAGCTGAGATGGTTGACTTCTCAAAGGGTACAATTACGCATTTCTTAGCACTGAGCTGAAGACCATGACTTTGGCGCTCTTTGTTAGTCAGAGACATATATTTTTTTTAAGAATGCTAGTGTCTGCAGGGGAGTCAATGATAACCTCCAGCTTGCAATCATCTGCAAACTTAGCCATAAACTTTCAGCATTTGCTTCCTTTTCTGAGAAATAGATGCCAAAAGGAGTGGGCCCAGTACCAAGCCCTGGCGGACTCCACTAGTGACTGGCATCTTGGCAGAAGTAGCCTCACCTATTTTGACCTCCTGGGTCCTATTAGTTACGCATACCTCTCAACCTCTCAGTGCAAGAAATCTCATTATTGTGTATTTTTGAAGGATATTCTGTCATCATTTAGTGACTTCAATCTTCAATGATTTGCCAGAAAACCACAAATTTTATGAGGAACAGACCAAAAATATGAGGCAAAAATCTGGACATTCTGCAAAAATCTGTACAGTTGAGAGGTATGTCACCAGTGGATGATAAAAAGGTTTATATCTAAATTACTGAGCTTGTCTATAATGCCTGAGTGGGGTGTTGTATCAAAAGCCTTGGCTAGGTTGAGGTAAGTTCTGTGTACATGTATTGGTTACCCTCTCAAAAATTCCACCAGATTTAATAGGCATTACTTTCCTTTAATAATGACAAACTGAGATGGGTCTGGATTTTGCAGGTTACCTATGTCCTCATTTATCATATCCATGATTATTCTTTCTATAGCCTTACATATGAGACTGGTAAGACTTATGGGCCTGTAGCTACCCGGATGAGTGGTCGGGCCTTCTTTGTGCAGGGGAATGACTGTAGCCATCTTCTGTTCCTTGAGCACAAAACCTGACTAAAGGGCCCAGTTGAAAAGTGATTCAAGTGGATCAGAGAGATTATGTTTCATGCTATTTATTAAGCATCCTGGGATGTTATTGGGGCCCATCAATGCAGTGTTTTCGGCCTTGATAAATGCATTGATGACCTGTTGCCTAGTAATAGTTGGGGGGATTGTGTTATGTGACATTTCCTTTAGACTATTGGGAGGCGTTGAAGGAGAAATTTGAGCTGAACCTGTCAGCCAAATGGTTGCAAATGGCCTCTGGTTCAGTGTGGGTGATGCCATTTACAGTAAGTTCTGAACATTGTTGTGTATTTCCTCTGAGGTTACTAACATAGCTTTAAAAAGCTTTGTGGTTGTCCTTTGCCTGAGAAGCTATTTTTTCTAGAAATGTAGCTTTTGAAGTATTAATTAACCCTCTTAGATACCTGTTTAGATTGGTCAGGGGGCTTTTAGTATGCATGGCTTTGTTCCTCCTACATTTGGCCAAGATTTGTTTTCTTTTGTTGTATAACTGATTGATATTGTGATTCCACCTGGGTGTCTTGTCTTTTGAGTTTGTCTTATTCTTAATATGAGTGGGCGCAGCTCACTGTATGCTATCAATATGGCTGTACAGAGATTTTGTAAATAGCTCAGTGTATGCTATGGAGTTTACTGGGTTTGGGGGTGCTTTGAATTTAGACATGGTGTTGTTTAGTAGAGAGAGGTTAGCCTTGGAATAGTTCCTAAATGTTTTTGGTTTTGCTGGATACCCAGATTTAATTTTTATTTCAAGTAATACTGCCTTATGGTCAGAACTGACTAGTGAAGATATTTCATTGGATGAGGAACATTGGGCCCCAATGTTTGTGTGTACAAGGTCAAGGATATTTCAACTCCTGGTAGGAAAATGTACCAACTGTTCTAAGACGTTGGTATTGCAAAGTTTAGGAATCACTGGGCTTGTGCATTAAAAGTGGTGTAGGATTCCCAATCTATAGAGGGGTAGTTGAGATCCCTCATGACTATTATATTTGGTTGAATGGTGAGGGGCTCTAATACATTGAGATAGGTAGTATGGGTTTCTGTGGTCATAAAGAGGGACCTATAAGTTGCAAGTATATGGTACAACACCCTGTTTATGGAGAGTTGTGCATTTTTGAGTTCCAGTGGGTCATAAACTTTAACTAGTGTTGATGTGAGATTGTTTTTCATATAGACTAAGACTCATCCACCTTTAGTTCCCGCCTGTGCAGTAGTTGGTCTAAAAGGGTAAAGGGCATTATAAATTTGCACTGCTTGTGTACTCTCAGTGACTTTTAACAATGTCTCCATTAATACATAGAGTTATACACTCTGTAGGGAGATGAAGGTTTGCAGGAAGTGGAGTTTTTTTGTTAAGACTTCTAGCATTCCTTCATAGGTCCAGTTAAGTCGGCAGGTTTACCAGTTTGGCATTGCCTAAAAAGGCACTATGAGGTGGAAAAGGTCTTTGCCAATATCTGAAAGCCTTGGGGGATAAGTGCATACCATCCCTGGAAACCATGTCCTCCCAGGCCATCAAATATTGTACCCCCCTTGGACTGACACCGGAAGCTAAGCCAATTGTTAAAATCAATAATGTTCTGTTGGTAACATGGCATTATCCTTGGAGAATGTGTTATGCTGCTCAGTGCTAGGTTCATACCTGCCTGAGACACATAATCAGTGAGCTTGATCATGTCTCACTTCATATAGTAAAGGGAGGTATGTCTCAGGTCATTAACACCCAAATGGACTATGACAGAATCATACTGGTACCTGTGGTTCAATGACCTGAGTGTCTGTGTGACTTGACGGGTCCTAGCCCCAGAAAGGCAGCTGACTGTGACTCTCTCCTTACTCAGTCTGGTGAGGGGGACATCAGTGTGCCTCACTAAAGAATCACCAGTGACCAGAAAATTTGGCTGTGTGCTGGTTTGTCATAAGGACTTAGCAGTGGAGGCATTGGATGCAGCATTACTATGTGTAAGCTGAGGGTAGTGTTCTAATGGAGTGTTTATGTAATGGCTGAGGGTGCTTTCTTTGATTGTATTGTGCAGTGTTTTATGATGGTTAACCTCTTAGTGTCTCAGAATAAGGTAGTTTTATGTGTAGGGTCTTTACTCTGTGCAGTAGGTGTGGTGCAAGTGTCCAAGTGCTTAAATCAGAACAAATAACACTTAGAATAACAGGGACAATAAGCCTTCACCACTAATTCCCAGCTTAGAAAGGTGGAAGTTACCCTCTCCTCTTATAGGAGTGTAGACCACAAACTTTCTTAAGGTAAAATAACTGGCCTGGAGCCCAAGTACTTAAATCAGAACTAAAACACTTTTAGAATAACCGACACAATAAGCCTTCATCCAGCAATTCCCAACTCAGAACGTTGTAAGCTACCTCTCCTGGCATAAGAGTATAGACCACAAACCTTCCTTATGTAAGATAACTAGTTTTAGGTCCAAATGCTTAAATCAAAACTAAGAGGCTTAGAATAACATTTACAATTTAATCATGCTACTAACAACCAGGAATAAATGTAGCAGATTAAATGCAACTGAACACTTGAACAGCATGAAACAAAAAACTAAATAAAGTAATAAAGTAGGAAGAAGCACAGATACAATAAAAACAGCTGAATAAAATGCATTTTTTCAGTATGTGGGAAGGGGGAAACAGAAGATAATTCAATTTTAGAGACTAAGGGGGAGGGTCTTCCCAGCTGATCTCTCAGTTCTCAGTAGAATTAGCTGATGAGATGGGGCTGGGAGGAGTGTTCAAAATCAGATTTTTAGTAGGGAAGGATAACTCAATAGCCACCAAGTTTAAAAGTATAACAGCAGTAGACCAGGTAGGTGAGAAAAACAAAATGCAGACAGGGATCAGCAATAGTCAGGCAAAGAACAGCAAGTCAAACAAGCACTACAGCTAAAAAAATAGAAGTAACCAAACCTTAAATGAATAGCTTCAATCCAAAATCAAATGCAGACAGAGATCAGCAATAGTCAGGCAGAGAACAACAAGTCAAACGAGCACTACAGCTAAAAAAAATAGAAGTAACCAAACCTTAAATGAATAGCTTCAATCCAAAATCAAATGCAGATAGAGATCAGCAATAGTCAGGCAGAGAACAACAAGTCAAACAAGCACTACAGCTAAATAAAGATGCCTCTAAATATTTCCAATTAAATTAAGAAAGCTATTTCTCAGCTCTTCCCACTAATTAGCTGGATGTTATTCACTGTCTGCAAATTATTCATTTTTAAGTTTTTTCTTGGTGACTTCTTTCCCAAGGAAAAAACAGTCATTGATAAGTCTCATTCGTCATTTTTGTACTAGCCATTATCATGCAACCTTAAAAAAAGACCTTTTGCCTCTTTAGAAAGAAGATAAGGGCTACACTCATTTGTGAGACATTAATACAAACTGTTGATGTGTGGTACTGGGAGTAATGATCTATTTTATTGAGTCTTAATAAAGACTGTTGGTATGTCATATCCTCCCTTTGTTTTATGAGAGTTCCTCACCTTTGGAAGATGTTTTCTTGACAAAGACATTTTTAACTTTTGAGCTTTTCTCAGTGGAATTATCTTTAATAAACTGTCTTTAGAAAGACTTTTTTTGGTTTTACCATTGATAAATGAGCTTTTCCAGGTGAGATTATAGGTTCATAGGTTCATAGATTCATTATCTTTTAGGAAGTCTTTAAAAAGATCTTTCTGGTTTTAACTTTTAGAAATAGACATTAGAAAATGCTTTTTGTTTTTTTTAGCTTTCCTAAGTAAGATTACCTTAAGAAAAAATAGTCTTAACTAAGACTATTTTGGTTTTGTTTCTTGTAGAGTTTTTCCCTGTAAATAAAAAACATAACATATTAGAGCAGCTAGAGTAAGATTTGTTCTTCCAGAGTATCAAAATCAACTAACAAAAAGCTGTACATAGGAAGCATGGCAAGAAACAGGTTGTTCAAGCTTGTGGCAGGGGTCAGGATGCTTGGCATATTGCCATAAAAGCATGAAAAGTGACATGCTTAGTATTCTGGCCCCCAGCCTCTATAAAAATCTAATTAATTTCCAGTACAACATACCATAACAGTCCAATCTATTGTTCTCTATGCTAAATATCATAAATCTGCATATTTACTATAAATGTACAGTACTGATTTGTGCTATTTTAATAGTACTGAGAGTGGAACTTCTATGAATCGCTCTTTCCTACCATCATTACTGTTGTAAAATGCATATCTTGAGCGTGGGACTTATGATGGTCTGTGCTGTATTAGTTTATAAATTCCTATATGTACTCTTTTATTATATATAGGCATGTTACCTGAAAAACAAGGACACTAACCGTATGTTTTTCTAAAATACTCTTTTCGTCATTAACAAACTGGAAACATTTTAGTCGAAATACAGTACACTTAATTTAGGTCATGTACAAAGCAGAGCAGCAGAAAAGGTTCCTGAAAAAGATAAACAAGAAAGACAAGCGTGATACCTAATATGGTTAATATTCCAGAAGCTAGGTAAATGGCTATTACTCAATATGCTTAATCCAATCAATATTCTATAAGTGAAAAGTGTTGACATACTTTCATTCATATCAGATAAAAATCTGAATACAAAATTACACATTTGGTCCATAAAACTGAGTACCCTTTTTCTGAAATCCTGCTAATTGCTGGCACCTTGTTAGTAGTGCAGTCTACTCATATACAGGTATTTGTTGACACTGTAGTGGTTGAGAGTATTCCACCTTGACTGTACATTTACAGAGAAAAAATGTCCATTGCATGTCACAATACAACATCCAACATACATAGGCAAGTTGCATGCATGTCCCAGTAGTGAGCACTTGGAATACATGAACTACTGTATGTATTAAAAAAACAATGCTGTGTGTGTGTGTGTGTGTGTGTGTGTGTGTGTGTGTGTGTGTGTGTGTGTGTGTGTGTGTGAGAGAGAGAGAATGTGATTGACTGCATTACTTTTGAGAAGGAATTTATTCTAAATGAAGAGCACTGATCAACGCCTATGATTTAAAACACATGCTGACCACCTGCTAGTTATAGGAATACTTTGGTCAAAAAAATAAGTGGTGGCTATATATAACATGAGTTCTCTGACTTGTTGACAGACAAGAAATGATGGGTTTTCTACTTCTGTCTCTATATACAGACAGTTGGGCCTCTGCATATATACAGAGACAGGAGTGAGTCTCATAATATATTCAGAGACAGGAGTGTCTGCAAATGTAAGGCATCAAATACTCCAACTCTGTATACAGAAAGGACTGCTTATAATGCTTTGTGATGCTCAGTGGATGAAGCATGTATAAGGTTTTACATCTCTGTATACACTTAATAGAAGTGCTTTGCTTCAAACATTTTGGAAGCATTTGGTGCAAAATGGGTGTGCATATTCTGGCCCACCACATCCCTCCCCACACTATGGATACAATCCAATAGTAAAACGGATTAGTTCAAATAAAATCACTTTAGTTAACAGATCTAGGAGACACACACACACACACACACACACACACACACACACACACACACACACACACACACACACACACACACACACACACACACACACACACACACTCTCTCCGTCTCCCTCTCTCTTATACCTCCACTCTGGGATGATTAAAGATTCCTTGCTGAAGTTTTAAGAATTTTATTCAGTTAACTAGGATGAGTGTTCTTGTTCTAATACATTACATTCAACAGGTTAGTTACTTGAAGGAGAGACAGTGTCTCCTAGATCTGCTAGTTAAATGATTTTATCTGGACTAATCCTTTATACTCTTTTTCTTGTTAGTCCTGTTACTATCTAGTTCACAGGTGGGATTCCTGAGTTCTCTCCAGCCCTCTGGATTACCAGTTTTTCTTCATGCCACAGAATCATCTGTGATTGGACAGGTTGACAGAGACATGGTTGAGCAGGGTAGAGTGGTAATCCTATATGCAAACATATCTGAATCTTCCCCATCCATCATGGGCAGGAGGTATGATACAGAACAGTTTATAGAGGAGCTCAGAGTGAGATGGTTGTCACGCTCCCCTGAGGATGAAGTATGAGTATCTGCCATCTGGCATATGTGCAGGACCAACGTGGTGCTCAATCAAGTTCCGCCAAGGCTTCAGTAGAGGCTGTGATACTACAGCATTTTATGAATGCTGTTGTACAGGACTGCATGCAGCTTGTATGTGACTCCTTGGGCAGGATGAGTTACACAATGGACCACACAGTGTCTGTTCTGGGTTGTCTGTTGGGGTGGGCAACACCCCTGAGGCTAGTCATCTGGTAAGTCTTCAGATATTAGTTGATGTGGCCATGGATGTGCCACATCCCACTTCCACAGCTGTAGTACTTCAACCTCTACTTCAGTTGTGGTTGTGTCTACACCCAAGTAATGTCATTCATGTGGTGGTACTGGATGTGGTAATGCTTACAACTCATCCAGCAGACACTATTCACAATAAGGTAGCACACCAACTTCTAACCAATGTCATGGAGCAGTATCATGACTTGAGCATCCCAAACACATGCTCCATGATGTTTCCAATTTGTGAACAGGCATGGTTGTAATCTTGTTCTGTAAAGCTGTGTAGAATTCTATCGGTGTCATGATCCAAGGTTCTAAGGCATATCCAGCATCCCTCATTTGATGTCCCTGTGGAAAATCACACCTTGCAAATTTTTGGTACAGGTCACAGGTGTGCCATATGTGTGAACCATGGAAACTGCTTGGGTACCTTCGGTCACACTGTAGATGATACCTTGTGCATTACAGTCCACTTGGCAGTTGTTAGAGTGATATCCTTTGCAGTTCATGTACCTCCTTCTCATTTCCCCAGGTGGCCTTTATTTCAGTGAGGGTGCAGTCTATGGTTCTCAGTACCTCAAGGAAATGGGTATAGCATAGAAGTCTCACATAGTACTAGTTATCTTCTCTGGAGTTTAAGGAAACCACATATGGTCCCCTACATGCTGAAGCTTCGCACTGAGGAACTGGTGGAGCACCCTGAAGTCAGAACCCTGTGAAGTTTCCTCTGTGCTCCTTTTGTAGGTTGCTGAAAGGCCCCTGTAGCTAAAATACATAAAGCTCTACATACCTTAGTATGCACTGGGTGGGTCCTCCATGATTCCCATTGGGCTGCAAATGAGGGAGACACATGTCCACTATTTGTTGTATGGTATCCCTGTCTACCGTGTAGCAGTCCATTATGTCTATTTAATTGAGGCCATGAAAAGTTAAGCACAGTCTGAAGACCATACACTATTTTCAAGTTTGACTCTGGCTGAATATGATCATATTGCTGAATCCATAGCTAATTCGGGTGTGATATGTTTGCACATTATTTATACATTTCTATATTGCTCCACCATGCTTTTTTTTCATTTCATTAGCTAACAGCATGCCTCATTATATGGCTACTAGCTGTGCTAACTCTTATTTTCAATCCGGCCATGTTGTGTTATTGTATTTGGATTACACACTTATTATTTGTCGCTGCTTGTCAAGCAAACATGTTTAGTGTGATGTGGTAGGCACTCACAAATCCTGACCATATTCTAGATGATGCTTTAACATAAGTGAATTAATCTGAGCTATTTTCTAAAGAAATGCAGTTTCTCTTGATATGGTACTTATTATACCATGATATTATCCTAGTTTTATATGGGCAGCATACGATGCTTGGAAATGTGTCTGTTCATTGTTTGTTGTGTTAGTTTTGGCTGATTTTCAGTCAGGATATTGTTCAGCTCTGTCACCTGTAAGGGTCAATATGTGCTGATAGTGAGAAGTATGTCTTGCTTCTTTGGCAAGAAAATAAATTACTACATTTTCCTGCTTTCAGAAAATGTTAATTTGATATTAGACATTAAAGCTGAGGCAATAAATATGACAGCTTACGTTTTCTGAGGGGTTGATATTCTCCCATTCATCTGAGCATAGCTATAAGTAAGGCTTCTAGGAATATAAAAAGTGAGTTGTAGAGCATTTTATTGACCCATTTTTTTCTATTTATTATTGGCATGTACAGCACAGTTAAGCTTAAAGGCTAGAAATAGTACTGTGTACTGTCAGAAGCACAGCATTAATTAAAACTTCAACCCGATTCTACATGTGGTATCATGCTGCAAGGTCATACTGAGATTGTGGAAAGTTTCCCTTTACAAACTCATCCCACTGGCTACCAGCTAAGAACTAGATACAAGCATGTCACCAACATGACCATACAATATTCTTTTTGAGCAGGGCGCTCCTAATATCATCCACTAGTAAAACAATACATTGTCTTACATGTTTGCAAAGTAGCACAAAAAGTGGAGGTAGTAGATTGTCTAACTGGAGGTAAACTGCAGCAGTAACAGGGGAACATACACGTAGTGCACTAAAAGCAGAATGCTACATATGACGTGAAAACGTGTCTATTTGTGACGCAATTCTTTTCCACTTCTTTTGATTTAGAAATCAAGGAAAACAATGCTGAATAATGAGCTTTGTATGCACTTCATATTATTTGCATATTTAAATCCAGGACCACTAGGGACTTCCTAAAGCGGCTAACACATTTTCTCTTGCTGTACACACACACACACACACACACAAATCACACTTTAATTTTTGCCAATTAAGCTGGCAGTAATTGACAAGAGAAAAATAGAAATGCAAGTAATATGAGAATTTGCTTACTGGATTATCATTAAATGAACATTCAAAGGGCAGAATAGTCGCATTTTACCTAAACGTCCAAGCTTGATCGAGACACTGAATGGCATAATTCACTGTGTTTGATATAAAAACAGAAAATTATCTTTGATAGTTTCCTTCTAGTGCTTATTTACCATTGTGTTTCAAAGTGTGGGTTTGTTTAACCTGTTTTGATGTTTTAATGTTTTAATGAAGAAGACATTTAGAAGAATACATGCAATGAAAATAGAAAAAGACTGAAGAAATCACTAAAGATTGGAATGGTCACACGCTCTAAAGGTATGATATTTTTGCACTTGGGAATTTGGATTATTAAGAATTTGGATTCTATGTGAAGAGGTTGAAGCAGTTAATATGTTAACCTTTAGGACTAGGAATTATACATTGTCACTGTGCTGGTTAAAGGTGAAACTGTGTTCCTGTGTGTTGCTTTCAGAAGTAAACTGCATCCTGAATGTTTGATTTTTGTTCTGAGTCCAGCTGAGATGAATGTAACAAGATTGCTATGCTGTATTTTTTTTTTTTGCAGTACTATCCTGAACTGAATAAACAGATACAAGATTCTTAGTAGCTTCATTACAAGCATTTTTTTTCTGCTTGGGTAACACAGCACTAATTCCTTTTTGTCAAAATAATAATCTGCTCCTCTGTAAATTCTTAGTCTTTTATTAACTTCAAAACAACATTGCTTTTCCAAGAGACCAGCTGTGTGGATCTGGCATGTTTCCCAAAAGAATTTAGGTTAAGCATTATCGGTGTCCACTGCACTGTCTAAGTGAATGAGCAATGGCTTTTGCTGTGCCAATATGTCTGATAATTCTCCTGCTCTTGTAAGGTAATCGGTCTTTGTATTTTAGATTGATACTTGGAGGTTCAGTGACACTAATCCATTATTAACCACTAATAGCTAAGCCTGCACACGTTCAAGAAATAGATGTAGTTCTCTAATACTTACCCGAAAGTGAGGGTGCATTTATTATTATTACCTTTCTTTGGAGTTTCCCGATTAAACATTCCACCATATGCATTTCAAGTAGTTGTTGTAATTAAATTGCACAAACTGCTTAATGCTTTAGACTGATTTGTATTAAGGAAGTGTCCATCATTTAAACAGATCATCTTTAAAAGGCCAAAGGGATAGAGCAACAAAGCCTTGCATATATTGATAAGGACTTTGTAGTGGTGTGTGCTATTTTGCTTTTGACCATGTATTGTATGTTGATGATAGAGCTAATTCATCAGGATGACTTTTTTAAGATAATGATGCTGCAAAAAAAATATCTTTTAATATACTGATGATAGTAGTCAATAGCTTTGGGTTATAGGTAAGTATTAGGCTAGCAGCCTTTGTTGGGCATTTTAAATTTAGCCAATTTCCTTCAAAGGTTGGAATTAAACTTCTTGTTTCTCTGAGGTAAACACCTTAACCATTATGCCAGCTCCATCCGTTTTAACTTTGTTTGATATATGTCACTTTGGAGTACAACATTATAGAGCTTCAGTGTTATAAGAATACAGCTAACAAAGTTTGGGATGCAGCTTTATTCTTGTGAAGGAAATTCCATGCAATTAATAAATGTTTTTGCAGTACTATAAAGCAGCCCTTTTGGGTTTGGTCCATAAAGTCAATGGACCACTTGACAGTGCATTTTTGTCAAATGCAACATCTCATTGACAGCATTTCCTTGCTGATGTCAGTGGCATCAAACTTGTGTACATTGGAAGTGCATGCACCCACTGCTGACAGCTGCATGCCATGCACACCCCTGCATTAACATTGTTGTGATAAAAGTGTAGGAAGTAACATTCCACATCTGGTACTGATACACTTGGATTATTCCCTTAATGATTTGTATCAGAGAAGATTGTTCATGATTAAAACTGTTTCATCTGTTATTGCACTGTAAAGGGGATGTGTCAGACACGGACATGTTGCCCATGCAGCATTTTGTTTGCTTATTACTGCTCCTGCTTAGAAAAAAAAAAAGATAATGTGAAAAAAAAGCAGAAAAGAGGAATATAATAGAGCACCAGGTGCTATAGGCCAGCTGTATGGATTCACCACTTCTGGGATGAGCAAATACAAACTGTCTTTGGATGTTTACATGCACCGTAGGGAATTAAATTAAATGGGGAGTTGGATGCTGGCATAATGGTTAATGTGTTTACCATACAGACACAAAATAGAAGGTTTGATTCTCACTTTAGAAAGGGAAATTGGCTAAACTCACAATGACTGCTAGTCCAACACTTACGTTATAAACAAAAAGTGCTTATGCTGTGTTACAAAGCTCACTGATAAACGCAAGCAAAGAATAACAACCAAGTCCAAGATAGGCAAAAAATGATATTTCACCACCCTCCTCTTTCTGCCATGCCACTGAAATTGAACTAGTAAATCCCACAAAGCATTAAGTTCAGAAAACATTTCCCAAACCTACTTTTCCCAAATCTAAGCACAAATATTCAATCAGCACCTGCAGACACCTCTTACAGAGCTTGCATACCTCTACCTATGAATAATATAAAGAGGAAAGTTTGTAGATTTAAGATAAAGGCCTTGCCAAAATATCAAAGTTACTAGATTTGCCATAGCTAAAAATAAATAAATAAAATAAAGTAATGGCTCAAAAACTAGTTTTGAAGCAGGGTGTCTGTCTTTATTGCAATGATAGTACAACAAGACAAAAATCTGGTACTGTTTCTGACCGTTCAGAAAAAAAATAACGTGACTAGCCTACACAATGCTAGGATTTTGATTATAGATAGGTCCTCTAGATAGCTGTATTCCATATGCTCCATGGTCGAAGAGGGTATGAGCAGCAGGATTTGTCCCCTTGCCCATGCTCCTATGACCATCAAATTAAGAAAACCCTATAAGAATTTATTCAGCACCCTATTAGCATGGCTGCAGAAGGTTACTCTAAGTTTAAGACACAACTGAAAATATATTATTTTAAGAAGACAACTATCAAGGCAATAAAGATAACATTCCTTAGCACAGTGGCTGGCTCCATCCAAATCAGTACGTGCAGAATCAGCTAAGGTGTTATGACCTTGTTAGGATATGTGGCTGTGCCTGCTCATCCATGCCATCATCTTCATCATCAGAGGGTAAGGATCACAGCAATATCAGACAAAGGTAATTCCATAGTGCTGGTGGCAGACAATGCTTCATCTGTGAGCACACCAAAACTTTACAATAAAAATACCCATTGTAAGTATGCCCAAATACCACTGCTGCAAATACAGGTACTATAATGTTAATTACTAATAAATAAAAATATAACTAATACCTGTAAGTAAGGCCATATTGTGTGCAGGTGACTTGTGCACTTTTATGGTAAATGTATGCAGATGCAATCGGTGATGGAGGTATTGTAAACATGTGATTAACAACTGCAGATTGAGTACTTAGTAAAGATAGAATGACATACATGGGACCTCACTGGTTGAAAACCTATAGTGCCTGTAGATCTCTGCCCCAACATCCAGCACCATACTGTGAAAGTCAGAAGATGAGTCGGCTCCCATGAGTGATGCCAGGAACCCCTCCATTTTGGTAAGTGGTGATACAGTAAACATTTCACCACCTGCAGCTCTTTGCTCACCTGCCATGGCCTCCACTCTGATAATATCCCTCTGTATCATATCAGTGGCCTTATGTTGTACCATTTCATAAATATGACCATGGCCAATGACAGCATTTACATCATCCGCCACCTGCCACTACATGTGGTCATGAAAGGACTTACTGAAGATTTCAAGGAGCTGTCCACCATGGAGATGGAGATTCTGTACTATCAGCTCATTCAAAACCTCTGAAAAATGAAGCTTGCATGAAGATGTGCTCTTAGCAGTATTACGAGCCATATCCTTGTTGTTATGGAATACAAAGCCAAGTTATTACACTTGCAGCAAACAAAATTTAACAATTATAAAATCTATACCAATACACCGTCATGGAATGGCTTACTAGAACTTAACATAGCTGAACCCTAAAAAATACAACCAATAATCTAAAGTCTAAATCCATGTGTTGCTCCAAGGGAAATAATTAACAGAGGCAGGAATGCCCACTTATTAGGCACACAACCTCATTCACATTGACCACAAGTGAACACACCATTTCATTTGCCCACCGTCACAGTGGCACTTTTCAATATGTTTATCTGTCTACAAACCAGACTCTAAACTGTTTGCCTGGTAGGCTACTAAAGACTGTTGACATATGTTGCACTGCACCTATTAAAGAATTATCTGATGAATTACTGTAAAATAATGCGGGCAGACAGCAGAAAGGAAATAAATGTCAAGAATATACAAAGAAGCAGTTGTATGAATTAAGGCATACCTTTAAATATTCGCTAAAGACTTCTCCTTAGTTCTGGCACAGTTGTCAAAACAATTCTGTTTGGCAGCACAAGGGGTACAATGTAGTCTTCTTAGTGTGATGGAAGATCATACCCTGCGTCACACTTACAAGGTGTAAGTAACTTCCTCTGTGCATGTCAAATATGCTAATGAGGCCCCAACTCATTATACTTTCTCATTCACTCAATTTTCTTAATAAGCAAATAAGGTAAACATCATGTTGAGGTCTATATGATGAAGCTCACATGTCTGAGCAGCACAAGAGTAGGGATCAAGACATTGTCAAGTTAATACTTTTCAAGAAGCCTCACTAGGACTACCGGTAAGTGAATGATCTGTTAAAATCCATGTTCATCAAACTCACAGTTTAAAAGGGTGCCTAACACGGGAAACTTTTCCAAATATGTTTGTTGCTGATTTACAACAGAATACATTCAATTTGTCTTTTGATGGGATACAACATGGAACCCATGTTCCTTATCTAGATCTGACACTTAAGGGTTTGGATAATGGCAAAATTTGTATTGGGGTACATAGGAAATTTGTAGATGGAAGCCAGTATTTGTATGCTACTAGTTGTAATCCCACCCATGTTCTATCATCTTTGCCATATGGTGAATTTTTAAGATTATCTAGAATATGCAATGTTGAGACAAATTTGTTGGAAGAAATATATAATACTTCATTATGTTTTATAATAGAGGTTATAGTAGGAAAGCAATAGAAGAAGCTATACAAAGACTTTCTGTGTTAAAATCAAGAAATAATGTTGGTAACAGGTTCTGGGTCAATGGGGAGTAGCGAGAATGGTGAAAACAAGAATGAACAAGTATATTTTGTTAACACATATAACATTCAAAGTGAAGAAGTTAGTAGTCTTGTAAGATACTATTGGAATTGTCTTCACAAAGATGGGGATTTGTGTAAAATTTTAAGTAGGCACCTTACGATGTCATACAAATGGGGAATAAGTTTAAAGGACATACTTGTTCAAGGAAATTTTGTCTTACCAAAAAATAACTTGTGTTTGTCCAACATCTATGGGAACTTATAAATGCAATAGTTGTTATATTTGTAAATATATAATATGTTCCTTTGAATATGTGAATAAAATCAAATATGTACCAAGGGGATGTTTTTCATGTAGCAGCAAGGGGGTTATGGTTTCTTTTATATTGGAGAAACAAAAAATTTAAAGTGAGGTTAATGGAGCATATCAGGGACATAAAAAATCAAAAAGAAGACAAGATTTTGGCATGTCATTTTAGAGATGTACATGGCAGTGATTTCTCTATGCTTCAAGGTTGTATTTTGTTGAAAATGATGATGAAATTCTTTTGAAAGAAAAATTGTTATACTAAGAGTCTGTCTTTATTCTTAAATATGATACTTTGGTCCCAATGGGACTGAATGGAGAGGTTAAATGGAAGTATTTTATTTAATTGTTTGATTGTATTATTGATTGATTGAGTTTTTGTTTGTGTATAAAATGTAGCACTTTTTAGTTGAATGTTATAACTCCTGGAAGGTTTTGTACTGAGCGCTAGAGAATAAAATACTTTGGGGTCTTGATTTTTTTATTGCTGCTACTTGTATGGCCCAACCTTTCCAAATATGTTTAAGTTATACACATTGGAAAATATGACTGAACTTTGATCTACTCATTGGCCATGGCATATAAAATGTATGTGAGTTAGCTGTGCAAACATTACAGACACGAGTTCCTGATAATGAGAATGATATTTCAAACAATGTGAAGACGGGTTACCCATTAAGCATATATTAACAGTAGAAAACATTGGAATGGAGTTATGACAAGCTTTAACACATTTAGTGGAGAAATATAACAAAATTAATACTTTATATACATTTTATGTATATGTCATCCAAAACTTGGTTGCACCCACACATTGGTTTTCGGTCTAAGATCTGTCCCCCTCCAATATCACAATTTAATCTGTTCAAAAAATAAGAAAAACACACCCATGACCAAACGGTGATCTGAAACATAAATTCCCATTGCAGAAATAAAATTAACTTCAGCAGTAATTGACAGTCCTCTTAACAATTGTTTTCATGGTAAAACACGTTCAAGATATGAACAGTCTATTTCAGTCCAGTTGATGCAGGGTTCAAATCTTGGGAAAGTGTCATTTTTTTTAAAATGAGTGAAACTGTGTAATCATTCTCCAAGAACAACATCTCACATTTGAAAATGTTTGACATTAATAGGCTTGCAATGGTAGTGACTTTGTACTAATGACAATTGGGTACTTTTCTGTTAAACCCCTACCACTTCGCGCTCACTGTCTATAACCCACTGTAAAGTATATAACATTTACAAATACAATTCAGCACAAGTTTAACATGCCCCACCCTCAAAGTGTATGCCAACTAATAATAAATGTCAGCTGTTATAAGCCCACAGGCAAATTTAATTTCATAATTTTAGCCAATAACTGCTTTGCCTCTCACACTAAACAAATAGAATTTCTGGTGTACAGATACTAAAATATTGCAAGCGTTATCACTCCAACTGTTACTATTAATACTATTTATTATTATTTCTACACAGCTACTATCTCAAAACTAGTGGTTAGCTCATCAGTCCCAATGGAAATGATATATCACATTCCGTAAGAGTAAAATTATAACCCAGTGACACAGAAGTCTACTAACCTCGACATTGCTTAATGACAGGAAAAAAGCAAGCGCTACAACTACTGATTACGCAATCAAACTGAGACGAGCTGAGTTGTTTGTAAAGTGAAGGTAGTATAACAGTGATTATTAACCTGATGATCTTAGACCGTTTTATCGAAATTTGTTAGGTAGCAGTGTGACTTAGTTGCGTAGTTGGATCAGGGACTGTAGTTGTAGAACGATTACTAGGGTTACCACCTGGGTTGCCACCTTTTCAAATGCCCAAAGTGGAACATTTTTGGTGCAAATGTCAGATTTTGCAGGGAAAAAAACATACCCCTGTCCAGTACAAAAGACAGCTATACAAACCGTATAAAATTGCATTAGTTTTCAAGGTCTGGTGCACATGTAACATTCATGTAGCGGTGATCTGTGTACTGTTTTACCCACTGGTGTGATAACACACCACAGCAAATGAACTACTAATGCCAGGATGATCACCGCAGTATGCAATCCGTTATTCCTAACCATTTGTACTCTTTCTGTTTATTTCTAGTACCAGCAACTTATTTTGGAGGACCTTTTGAAAGGCTACCCATTTTGGTCTGTCACGGACCTTTCAGTCTTCATAGGGCTTGACGAAAATGGTGAGACGCGTGGTAGGGGTTTAACGGAAAAGTGCCGACAATTGTGACTACATAGGCATCAATACATGTCCTTTAAACTACAAACCATTCACCACGCGCATCTCACATATGTATTTATATTCACAACTGTTATCCATAAGTGACTATTCAAGAAGTAAATGATATATGTTGGCCCAAAGGATTAATAAAAAAATTGTATAAGTTCATATTCAAATGCTGTGCAACATTTGGCATTAAGCATTGGGTATTGATAACCCTTAAGAAATGATAGTTTTCTTTTTATTGTAAAAAAAACTGAGTTAATTCCTACACATGCACAAATACTTAGCCATTGTTTGCCAAAAAGCATAATGTTGGTGTGCATCAGTTAGCATATTAGGCATAGATGGATGATGTCAGAAAGTCATTTCCACTGTAACTAGTTTAATGGCTCAGTGTGTTCATGATGTGTGTATTCCAATATATTGTAATAGATGCAGGGTTAGAATCCACATAATGAGTGCAATAATTTTTAAAGTGGCATTATACATGTGATAATTTCATAATATTTAATTTACCCTACTGCTAAGCAAATGCCAACCACAAAACATATTGTTTCTTTATCTGGAAGACCTTCCATTTTGTTTGATCCTGTGCTTATTGTAAAAACATTTTTCAAGGTGACAGAATTTGTATAAATATGAGGGAATGAGTTAACAGAAATGACTACTCCAACTACACTTCTAAAATAATTGCATATGTCGCTAAATGTCAGGGATGTGCCCGGTTCCACATAGGAAAAAATGAAAGGAAGTTTAGAGAAAGAATGCATGAGCACATCTATGACATTGGCAAAATGAATGGTAAATGTGTACTGACTAGGCATATTATACACAACCCAGAATATAATTTTAAATTTTGGGTGCTTGACTCTATTTACTTAGATTTAAGAGGTGGGCCATCGAAATTAAAATTAGAAGCTCTGGAATTGAAATGACAGCTTCTGACAGTATGGATACATTTCTTGACCTCAATAAAACTATCTGTATTGATAGTATTTTAAAATTGAAACAACTAGATTTATAGCCACTTCTGTTTTTCTTATTCATTCATTTATTCCTTGCTTAAGTTTAAAATTTGTATGTTCAATACTGTTTTAACAGCAATTTTATTATATGTAGTGAAATACAATGGTGCAATATAGCTTTAAATGTATAGAGTTAATTAATTTATTTATATGGTGATATCATTAACTGTGGGTCTATTTAAGGTGCTGTTTTGTTTTAACTGTGTAGTTCTGAAGAAGTCCTTGATTAGCTCGAATCAAAGTGCTAAACCAGTGATAACAAACCTTTTGGGTTTGGTGTGTCAAAAGCTCCTAGCACAAAATAATTCAGTGTACTTCACATGAGCAATGAATGTAAAAGCAGTGTCTTTAGTAACTTGGGTGTTGGTGATCGCTGGTGTGTCACACAAAAATTTGTGGTGTGTGTCACCTTTGACATGCATGTCATAGGTTCGCCATCAATGTGCTAAACTGATGTACTTTTGTTCTGTGGATTCGCTATTAAAAATATGAGTTGTAAGTTAATTCAACTCTTGTGATTTCATGGCTGTTGGAGTTGCTGCAGTCTGACTCTGGAGTTGCTTGTTGGGCTATATGTCTTATTCTGTCACAAAAAATGATGAGAATTTGCCTTTAACCATTTAGATATGTTGACAATTGAGCTATGAATCATAAATTTGATGCACAAACAAAAACATAAAATAGTGATATAGGCATGGTTAGACATTATTATGTCAAGTGTCGCAGCGTCTAAGTTCACTGTACCCCTGATGCTGTCTTCACATGGCCTGTAATGTATGTTGAGGTTTGTGATTCACTGATTACTGTTGCCTCTTTCACAATGCTCATTTATCAATCTCCCATAATGTTGTCACACTCCCTTCAAATGTGTGCTTTCTGGCAGCTGCTGCAGAAACAGTTCTGTGGCAGTCAGTGGTTAATGCCAAAGTCAGGAGTATGTAAGTTAAGTAAACAGAGATTCCAGTCTGGTGTATAAAGCAGATGTGTGCAAGTCAATTCTTCATAGGCCATTCTGACTTAATGTGCAGGTGTGTTGTGCCAAATTCTACTTGGATATAACACTTTCACAGGGAGAGGATTTTGCTCCCCAAAGTGTTGTACTCATGTTTAACTATGGCCATTTTCCTTCAAACGCACTGTTGATGACCTTCCTCCATATGTGTACTTTCTGAGAAGTGTTGCATAACTTGATTTGTAGCATTATTAGCTAGTGCACAACTCAAGGGACTGTGAATATGGCAGACAGGGCTCAAATATATGATGAACTACCTTGTGGAATACTTGACAACTGCCTTTAATGTATGGTAATAATGCCATGTAAGAATAACGTGAGTTAACTTGGTATGATCATCTGACATGTTCCATGCCTCACTAAAATCGTGGATTGATTCATAATACAGTGGATGATGGCTTTCACTATCTACCTGTGTTGTGCCACTTTTCTTAGTGCATTTTATGTTCTGCAACAGTATTTTAAACTTCACATTCCTATGCATATTCACACCTCATCACAAAACCTTTGTTTGTTGTGTTTTCCTCATTTCCAAGAATTTGCATTATCTCTGTGGAAAGTAATGAGGTCAAACCCAGATATGTGCATTTTGCTTGCCTAATATTATCTAGTGTGTTCTTCATTGATGTATATGGCAGCTACCATTTTCCTGAGTGCTCTGTTAGCAAGCCCTGCTAATACCCTGTCCTGTTGAATATATTATGTGGATCTGGGTTTCCTGATATCCACTACCTTGTAACCCAAAATGTATTATTCCACTACCTTTGCTCCTAGTGCTTCTGGAGCATGACCTGTTACTACACCAGTCAGAAACATGTCAGTGACATTGGCAAGGGTTCAAAGTCAACAATAAGTTTTTCTCTTTCAGTGCTGTCACCTGTTATAGTCCCTAGAATTTTAGTCATGCTGTCGTGAATGTGTATAACGTGAATTATATTGATATTGTCGTAACATAATTTAACTGGATGTTAGTGCTGGGATGGCTAGTTGAAGGATATGTTATTAATACATATTTAAGTGATCTGCTTAGTTCTGCACTGATGTGTAATGTGTTGTGAGGGACTTGCAACATGACTACTTCCCTGGCTTCCCTTATTAAAACATTTCTATGCAGCATTGTAGCATGGGAGTTTTGGGTTTGCCTCTGTTGAGGTTTGTTACTTGCTCTGCTTTATTGCAATCCACATGCACATGTGAAACATTTTACGGGTATATGTTTTTATGATCCCTTGATTTATGATGTCGGTTCTCTCTTACCTTAATATTACAACATGAATGTACTGCCATGTGGATCGAATTCTTCACTGACCCACCTTGGGAAAAAACATCTTCCATCGTTAACCTCCCTGCATCATATGGTATGGGTGCACTGCTAACACTCTTCATTGCTGTTAGATATGTATGTGTTGTTGCATCCCATTGCTGGTTTGCTTTTGTATCCCACACCTACTGTGTACACACTTCTCACCTGTCCAGCTTGTCCAAATTTTTGCTTCATCATTTTGGACAGTTCCTTATAACATTTGTGGTTTTCTAGCATATCCTTGATTATTGCAGTCACTAAAATAATGATAGACATTGGTTTCAGATTTCACACCCTTTAGAAAAAGCAAGCTAATGTGAAAAGCAGTTATTCCATCTATTTCTTAGTACATAAGAACAGTATTTACACACTTCCAATTTTTGTACCTTTGTCCCCCATTCTTTGTGGGTTTGTCTAGAATGCTTGTGTTCTGAGGTTGAGAGGTATGCCTGTAAATACATCAAACTGTCTTAAATGGCCATATTGCTGTACACATTTTCTATGCTGTACCTTTCTATGAATGTGCTATCTGAATCATCTTTGCTCCCAGTGCTTCTGTAATACATAACTTGCAACTAATGTTCACCCTCTCCATGCCTTCTGTTACAGAACTGCACTCCAGCCTTCAGTGTCTGTTTTTTGCTTGACTTTCCATTGCTCATAAATTCTTGTTTACAGACTTGTGCATATGCATTCACTTCAGATAACGTGGCTACTCATGCACATTCATTTGCATCACGTACTTAGATATGGCCTTAAATAAGCTCGCCATGATATGGCTGTGCTCTGGGCTCGAGTGGCTCCTTATAGTGCTATGTATCTTGGACACATGCATATCCGAATAGCAATGCTGCTCATCATGCAAGGAATGTAAATTGTGTTAGTTTGTCCATGAAGTGGTCACGCTGTTAATGAATCTTGAGTTACTCTTTAAATAATTTTAGAATGGGATGGTTTGATCTCCTGCCTTAGTCTCCTTCTTTAAACCCAGATGCCCAAATAGAATAAAACTTAACAGTCATGATGCAAGATGAAATAGTTGGTAAGCAGCAAGTTGGAAGAAATGTGGGAAAACAGGAAGTAGTTTCCAGACCAAAGAAAATTTTGTGCCTATACCATGCCTTGATTAATACAGGTTAGATGTCTGCATCAGGGCATATTTATTTACTAAGGCTAGAGGAAAACAAAACTGATTTAAAAATATTGCATTTTTTTATTTGAGTTTCCAGTCATATCTTCTTCCCCATTCCTTCATTATAACTGACTAGTGCGTTCTTTATTGACACTGTCATATGTTCATTATGCACATTTTTGCATATACTTAAATAGGTATACAGCGCTGTGATAAATACAGTTTTCAAAAGTGGTAAGAAAGTAGTTATTTAACACTATTTATGTGCAGAGAGATCCTTACCAAATGCTCAATACTACCTTACTGGCAATAGTTAAATAACTCATAAGTTTTTTTCATCTATTTTGCTCTATGCTTTGCCCTTAACTCTACACCTGCTTCCTCCAAAATAATTATTGCTATGCTTTCCTCCTTAGTAGAGTTTAGATACCATCAGACATTGAACAGCACTGGCATGACATGCTTGTACTACTTTGAACAAGCATATTCACATTACATGGTGAAAGCCGAAATATCAATGTCACAGATATCATTGAAATCTAATTCATCACTGTTGTGTTTCCAATGAAAAAAGTTATATGTGTGTAAAAGGCAATGCATTTTCACATACTCACAAGGACTGTTTACTGGGTTAGCCATAGATAGATTGAAAGCTATAGACAGACATAAAGATATAAATATATAGATGGTAGATATAGAGCCCTGTCCAAGTGAAACAAAATCCCTCCCTAACTATTTAAGTGTAATTTGGACCACTGGATTGGAAATTAAAAATTCACTCCTTTTCTGTTGCCTACATCTCTGATGGACAGAGGCAGTCAGTAAATCATGTAGTAACCAACAATCACCTCCTATATAAATGTCCAGAATATATAACTTGAGGGACACATTTGGTTGCACGACTAGGCTTATAAAGGCCCTATTAGTCTTCAGCTTAATATACACCTATGAAACTATCAGCTTATATATATATCGATATAGGTACATATATGTTTAGCTAAAGAGATGTCTGCATCTTTTCAGCAGTAACTCAAAAATATACGTATATAAATGTACATGTGCCAGCAGTATTGTGCACCATAGTATACAAACCCATATGTCTGAACACCAAAACACATTTTAACTACTAACATATGCACAGATGGTTAGACACCCATGTGCCCACATATTATTTCAACTTGCATAATGCACACATATGACATGCATACATGCTTATATGTTGGTCTTCAGGCACAAACTTGGATATGCACATACACAAAATTTCCATGCAGCCTTCTAGATTATTTGTGCTTCAAAGCAACCTCTACTTCCTAACTGCTAGCACTTTAAAAGCAGAGCTTAATGTATAATCATACCCAAGTACTTTAAACAAATAAACTGTATTTCCTTGAAATATGCTACAGACAAACTAGGTATACCAAGTTTTATGTGCAATGTTTAATACATGTAACCAAGCATATTCATACATATGCACCTAAGCAAACACACACACACACAGACATGCACTTTTGTTTCTGCATGTACTTACTTATTTATAGTTGTTAAAAATGGGAAGTCTGACTGGGCATACATTGTTTTCAGTGTAGACCTCAGAAGGAGGTCCCTGAAAAACTGAAAATTGCAGAAAAAGATGTTTCTAATGTTACAAAAATGAAATATTGGATAATAATTTGCAATAGCTTTTTTCTATGTATATAACATGTTTTCATATCTTTATCTTTCAAGTATAAGTTGATAGTATATGGCAGGAGATAAACTATAATCATAATTGATTATTTAAGTGTCAATGGTTTAAGAGAAAGCACAGTCATTTGATGCTGGAAGTTCAGAAGGTTGCGGGTTCTGTTCTTACACCATGCACTTGGACTCATTTTCCAGTACTCAAAATGCTGTGCAGCATAAGGGGGCTGCACTCTTGAGTGGGTCATTATTCAGACAAGATGAGATGTCAAACCATGGTTCCATCTGCCTGAGTTGATCGCAGCTCAGGTGGATGTTAATGATCCCTTAGCATCTATCACAAAATGTAGAGGAATTACCTTGGTACCCTTGTCAAATGTCCTTCAGCAGAATATGAATACCACTGGATTTGTGGGAGTAACCCAGTCAACATAGCATACTTAAATAATAAGTAAATATATCAGAGAGTGGTGTATATGAAAGGCAGTCTACCTTCACAGATGTGCAGGATCAGAGTTATGTAAGCTAAAATTAAATATGCACCAGGTTACATCAGGTTTATGGCACCAAGATGACTAAGATGGGCCTGCAATCACTTTTTAGCTGACTAAGATGGGACTGCAATCACTTTTTAGCTAACTGCACAAGCATTAAAGAAGTTAAACATTAGGCATGACAAGTGTGACACCCCTGCACTGACCCAGTAATCATGAAGCCTCAATCCTCACCACTGGCAACAGTGGGGAATGTGCATACTGGGAGGCTGACAAGTACACACACAGTAAAATGCAATGTCCAATAAGAGCAGGCAGAGATCATAGTAAGTCCGGGGCTGATTTCTCCCTCTTTCTCAAGATCCGCAGTATGACTCCCCACTGGCACAGCTATAGGGATGAGATCTCAGCTGAGTGGCCAAACCAAGATCCCCAGTACCCTATCTGTCCAAACAGTACTTCGTGTCCCTGCCCAAGTAGCTGACACACACACTCTTTGAGATTTGATTTATAAACAAACACACACACACACACAAAACCACACACACACACCTGGGGAAGGCTGGTAGTGGTTTACTTTCTATGCCCCCTTCTGCCAAGACTGTAAGGTAGTTCTAACTGCCACCAACCAACTCTTATCAGCTACTTTAACTCCCTTAACAAAGGATGTCCAATCTTACTGTGTAATGTTACTATTAATCCAAATGGTAGTCTAACCAAGAGCAAAGCTATTTAGAAGAGGCCTGTACAGTGTCACCACATAGATATGCAAGTACTGTAAGAGCTTAAATATCTCTAAACAGACCAGCCACAATTAAAAGGTTTAACTATATTTAATAATAAATACCAAAAGAACAAGACAATATTCAGTAAATAATCAGTTACATCAGAGTTCAAAATCACAGAAAATATTTAAAACAACATTGCTGGACAGTCTCAAATAATCAAAGAAAACATCTAAGCTATACTTTACTATATTCTTATCTGAATCTGAAAGAGCTATTATGTCCTAAAAACTTTCTTACAGCAAGGCAAGTGCAAAAGGTGACGAGTGGATGTTGTTGTCAGGTCAAAAGACAGATACAAAATGCCCTTCTATCTCTCTCTCTATGTGCGTTCTTAAATTAATATCAAATATTACTGATAGGTTAGCTTGGATTACATCACTTTTTTGTCACCTGACTTTAGTTCCCAAGCTAAAAAACAACCCACTGCAGCCTGTAGCATTTAACATCTCTCTGTGAAAATACATAGCCTTTAGATGTTTGCAGGTCCTGGAAGTCATAAAACAATAAAACACTTCTACATCTCAAACCTAGAAATTACTTTTCTTTCAAGACAATACAAAAAACTTCTTGCTCTCTCTAGACATTATTTCTACTACTGCACTGAAACTGAGAGCTAACATCTTTTGTTTATGGCTCAGCTATAATGTAACTTAACTTCAACTATTGTTAAGTTTTGCAGTTCTCTTCAGCATATATCTATAATATATATGTATATATATATATATATATCTATATATATATATATATATATATATACATGTTACAATAGTGCATAAAACTATCTCTTCAGCAAGCATATCTATGCAATATGACATACATTTCTGATATAGTGGTAAATAACACAATCAGTTGCATCCTGCTGATATTCACAAATGACATATAACTATTTACAAAATTCTAGATAGCTGGGCTGGCAGTATCTCCTGTCACACTTCTATACAAATCATATTAATATTCACAAATGACATAGAATTATTTATACAATTCCAGATAGCTGGGCTGGAAGTATTTCCCTTTGTCACACTTCTTCCCCCCTGAAAACTCAAGCCAGTTTTTCAAGTGACCCTTGAGCAACATTGGTTGAGAGGGTGAGCTAATCTGGGAATACCTTACCCCATTCAGTGTCTTGAGAGCCCATCTGTGTTGGCATTGCTAATGCCATTACAGTGCTGCACTGTCATATCATATGCCTGCAACCCTAGATTCCACCTTAGTAACTTGGGACTTTGCTGGCTGACTCAATGTAGCCATGTTAAGGGATTGTGGTCTGCAACTACAGTGAGTTTCCTTCCATACAGATAAGGCTGAAGTTTCTGCAGTGCCCATACTATGGCTAAATATTCCTTTTCTACAACTGCATAGCATTCCTCCCTGGATTGGAGCCTATGACTGAGATATACCACTGGTTGCTTTTATTCCTCTGAGGAAACCTGGCTGAGTACAGCCCCCACCCATGGTTTGAAGCATCCACCTGCACAACAAATTATTTGCTGTAATCTGGACTGGCTAACACAGGGGGTCCTCCTAAAGCTCCTTTAAGGTTCTGGAATGCCTGCTCACATGCTGGGGTCCACACTACCTTATCTGGCTTGTTTTTCCTTGTCAGGTTTGTGAGGTGACCAGCTATGGTACTATAATTTGGGACACACTTTCTGTAGTATCCTGCTGTCCCTAAGAATGCTCTCACCTGCTTTTTGGTAACAGGGGCAGGCCATGCCTGAATGGCTTCCACTTTGGCAGCTTTTGGCCTGATCTTACCACTCCCCACTCTATGTCCCAGGTAAGGGACCTCTGCCATACCCACCTGACACTTACTGGGCTTAATGGTCAACCCTACCCTATGTAATCTGCCCAGCACCTCCCTCACATACTGAAAGCGCTCTTGCCAGGAACAACTGTAGATGGGAATATAGTCTAGGTAAGCAAGTGCAAAATTTCCTGCTCCTGCTAGGATACAATCCACCAGCCTATGGAAAGTCGCTGAGGCATTTTTCATCCCAAAGGGCATCTTTGTGAACTCATACATGTCAAAAGAAGACACACAGGCTGACCTCTCTCTAGCACTGGGAGTCAAGGGCACCTGCCAGTAACCCTTGGTAAGATTAATAATGGTAAGATACCTAGCCCCACCCAGCTGATCCAGGGTGTCATCTGTCCTAGGCATGGGGTAAGCATTTGACTCTCTGTGACTACTGTAGTCCATACAGAACCCGGTGCTGCCATCCTTCTTTGGTACCAGCACCGCTGGGGAGGCCCAGTGACTGCTGGACTCCTGAATTATCCCTAGTTCCAACATTTCCTGTATCTCCTCCCTCAGAGTCTATTTGACCCTCTCAGGCACCCTATAAGGGGACTGCTTAATAGGCCTTTGGGGTCCTGTATCCACATGGTGTTGCACCAGGTGGCTGCACCCTGGTGTCCCAGTGAACATGTCCCCAAACTCCTGTAACACTGTTCAGATTTCTTAAACCTGGGTAGGGAATAGCTGCTGGGACATTGCTACCCCTTTCACTGAGGTGTCAGTCTGAGCTTCATTGAAGAGATCAGTTACCAGATCCCCCTCAGACTCTTCCTGCCATCACCTGCAAATACTCAGCACAAGGGTCTCCCTATCATGGTAAGGTTTCATCATGTTAACAGTGTACAATTTATGCCCCTGCCTCCTGACTAGCAGTTCTACCATGTAGTTCACATCACTGACCTTCCTTACCACATCCCTCTCATGCTGCCTGCAGCTTGTTTTGTCCGACAGGAATGAGAACCATCACATGCTGGCCCATAGCATACTCTCTAACTCGAGCATTCCTGTCATACCAGACCTTTTTGTCTTGTTGGGATTCTGCCAGGTTCTCCTGGGCCAAGCCCATGAGCCCTGAGCCTTGTCCCGAAGGTTAGGACATATGCCACAACAGTCCCCTTGTGGGATTCACACTCACCCTCTCACTCATCTCGAATTTGATCTAGAGGTCCCCTCACCTTATGCCCATGCAGCAACTGAAAGGGTAAAAAAATGTGTGGATTCCTGGAGCACCTTCCTGTAAGCAAACAGTAGATGGGACAAGTATTCCCGCTCCCTCTTAAACTGATCTGCAAATTCCTGTAGTATTGTCTTGAGTGTAGAGTTTAACCTCTCTACAAGACCATTAGTCTGGGGATGGTAGGGGGTGGAGTCTGGGGATGGTAGGGGTGGTATTTAGGTGCTTCACCCCACAGTGCTTCCACAGACAAGCCAGCAGGTCTGACATGAAATTGGCACCTCTGTCAGTCAGTATTTCTTTTGGGAAAACTACCCTGGTGAAAATCTCTAACAAGGCATTTGCCACCTTTTCTGCCTCAATGGAGGACAGAGCCACCCCTTCAGGGTATCTGGTAGAATAATCTACTACCATTAGGATATACTTTTTCCCTGTGGAACTTGGGGTACTTAGAGGTTCCACAATATCCACAGCTACCCTCTGAAATGGCTCCTCAATCACAGGCAAAGGCATCAAAGGAGCTTTCACCTTGTTTCTTGCTTCGCCTACTTTTGGCACTGCTCACAGGTTCTGTAATATCCTTTTACATCTCTAGAATTCCCAGGCCAATAAAAGTTCTGCATAATATGTCTCTTGCTATGCTTTATGCCCATATGACCTGCAAAGGGAATATCATGGACTATGGCTAGAAGTGCCAGATGATAGGCTCTGGGCATTACCAACTGCTATTTTCACTCACCCCTTCCCTTAAAAATCAGGTGCCTCACTGGCTACCTCTCTCAGGCCTTGTAATATAGGGTCTGAGAGTTGAGCCTGTCTCAACTCTCTCTTTGTAACCCTTCCCAGCTCCACTTCCACAGGAAGTCTGGAATCCTCTGACAGCAGTACCTCACTGTCAGCCCAAGTACTTCTACTCACCTCTGCCCTTGCAGTCGCTCTGTCCAAGGGAAAATCAGTACCCACAAGCAGCTTTGGCTCACCTTCAGTCTCAGTGCTACAGGATATCTCCCTCCCTGAAGTAACCACAACAGAAATGGCTGCAAGTGTGCAGTATGTCTGGGTCTCCCCAGGCTACCTGACCCACACGCTTGTCTCCAAGTTTGACTGCATGTAACTGTATACATACAAGGTACTGCATTATCAACATCATTCCCTATCAGGACATCTGCAGGGATATCCTCAAACACACCCACTTGCTGGATTCCTTTTTAACCAAGTCAAGGTGAACCCTATCCAAAGGTATTTGGAATGGGGTCCCTCATAAAGCTCTGACTGTAGTAGACTGCCCAAGCAAGTAGTGCTCCTCCTTTACCATTGCACAATGGTTAGGTCAGAGGCTGTGTCTCTCTTAGCAATGGCCTCTTTCCCATTTACTAAGATAGGATATAACCTCTTGTGGTAGTTTGGTACTCTTGTTCTCTCGAGGCAACTTACCGCTGGCATTCTGTCATTCCCACTTACTGGCTGTCCAAACTTTTGTTTCCCACCTTGCCTTCATGGACATCTATATGCTACATGGCCCCACTGTTTGCATTTAAAGCATTTAACCATTGGTCATGGATGTGTACCTGGACTCGTGGCTTCCCCTGCTACTCGCAGATTCTGTTGAGGCAGTCTGGGCTGCCCACCATGGGTTCCCTTAGACCCATGAGCAACACTGGTTATCCCTTTCCTGTGCAGTGATGCCCTGCTTACTTGGTATAGGTATCCCTTCTTCCCCAACTCATCTGCAGTACTGCTTTGTCTATCAGTTAACCAGATTCTCATGTCCTCAGGCAAAGTGCTAAGGGCTTGTTCCCTCACCAAAGGGTCTTCCAGCCCTTCAAAATTGGAGACCTGTCATCCACTCACCCACCTATGAAAATAAGTGCTTAGTTCAGCAATATATCCGCGCACACTTTCATCTGCCTTGCGTTTGTGCACACAAAAACTTTTGTCTATAAGCTTCAGGTGTTAACTTAAAAAATTCTAAAAGACTGTTTTTTACAGTATTATAATTTAAGCAATCAGTTTCAGTCAATTTAGAAATAGCAGTTACAAATTTACCATGGAGTAAGGGAGTCAGGAGCCATACCCAGAACACTTGGTCAACATTATACTGTTTACATACCCCTTTAAACATATGAATGAAACTATCAAAATTATCCCTCTCTGTAAATTGTGGAAAAACATTTAATGACCTTTGTTGCTTCTGGAGTTCGGTTTCTCCCTTCCCATAACCTCCATGACCCTGGTGAAGAGTCAGCATCTCCTTTTCATGTTGCCTCTGCCTCTCATTCTCTTCAGCTTCCAAACATCTCAGACTCTTTACTGCTTCTAATTCCATTTGTTTCTCCTGTTGTAGTCTCTCTATTGATTATATTTCCAAATGTTGGGCCTCCAGTTCAAGTCTCTTTAACTCCAGATGGATTTTTAAGTCCTCTGTGGAAAGGTTGAACTGTCAGTTTTCTGAGAGTTGTACATCTCCAAGGCCAGCCTGATTGCCCTTCCGATTGCTGGTCTTGATACAGCTGTGTCCAAGTCTGAAATAATTTCTGCTTTAGTAATTTTAGCATGCACCGGTCTTTTATCCTGGCACATCTCAGCCAACTGGCTCCTTGTCAGCTTGCCATACTCCTCTGCTGACATGCTTGCCTGGTCTCTCTGACTAACTAAGCTAACAAAAAAATAAGATAATTGTGATATGAAACTCTGAATGTTCACTGTGTAGCTGATTGAGACTACAAACACCTTCCTTAGTGACCACTGTTTCACTGGAATTCAATGTCCACACCACTGCAAGCCAATTAATATGTGATGTGTCTATCCCACCACTGCCAACCAATGAATATGTGATGCCCCTGCACTGGACCACTAATCAAGGACCCTCAATCCTCACCACTGGCAACAGTGGGAATGTACAGACTGGGAGAATGACAAGTACACACACAGTAAAGTGCAATTTCCCTTAAGAACATGCAGAGATCACAGTCAGTCTGGGGCTGGATTCTCCCTCTTTCTCCAGATCCTCAATAAAACTCCCCACTGGCACAGCTATAGATTTAAAATCTCAGTTGAGTGGACAAACCAAGATCCCTAGTAACCAATCTGTCCAACCAGTGCTTTGTGTACCTGCCCAAGAGGTGGCACACACACTATTTAAGATTTGATTTATATACAAACACACACACACACACACACACACACACACACACACACACACACACACACACACACACACACACACACACACCTGGGAAAGGGTGCCACAGGTTTACTAGCTATGCCCCCTTCTGCCCAGACTATAAGGTAGTTCCAACTGCCACCAGCCAACTCTCATCAGCTACTTTAAGGCCCTTAACAAAGGTTTCCAATCTTACTGTGTAATGTTACTATCAATCCACTGACCAAGAGCAAGGCTATTTAGGAGTGGTCTGTACAGTGTCACCAAATAGATATACCAGTACTCTTAGAGCTTAAATATCTCTAAACAGACCAGCCACAATTGAAAGGTTTAAATATATTTAATAATAAATACTAAAAGAACAAGACAATACTCTGTAAGTAATCAGTTATATCAGAGTTCAAAATCACAGGAAATATTTAAAACAACATTGCAAGACAGTCTCAAATAAAGAAAACATCTAAGCTATACTTTACTAAGTTCCTATCTGAATCTAAAAGTGTTACTATGCCCAAAAACATACCTACAGCAAGGCAAGTGCAGAAGGTGATGAGTAGATGTTGTTGTCCGGTCAAAAGACAGATACAAAATGATCTTCTCTCAGAGAGTTCTTAAATTAATATCAAATGTTACTGCTGGGTTAGCTTGGATGGCATCACTTTTTTGTCATCTGACTTTAGTTCCCAAGTTAGAAAACAACCCACTGCAGCTGGTTACATTTAACATCTCTCAGTGAAAATACATAGCCTTCAGATGCTTGCAAGTCCTGAAAGTCATAAAACAATAAAACACTTCTTTATCTCAAGCCTAGCAATTACTTCTATTTCATGACAATGCAAAAAGATTATAACTCTAGACACTGTGTCTGCTACTGCACTGAAACTAAGAGATAACATATTTTGTTTATGGCCCGGGTATAAAATAACTTAACCTCAACTATTCTTACGTTTTGCAGGTTAATCTCCTGTTATAATATATATATATATATATATATATATATATATATATATATATATATATATATATATATATATAAGCTGTTACAATAGTGCATAAAAATATCTCTTCAGCACATCTATGCAATATGATATAGAGTTCTGATATAGTGGTAACACAAGCAATTGCGTCCTGCTGATATTCACAAATGACATATAACTATTTACAAAATTCCAGATAGCTCGGCTGGCAATATCTCCTTCTGTCACACTTCTATTTAAATCATATTAATATTCACAAATGACATGCCCTGGGAGTCAATAAATTCCATGCAGGAATAGTGCTATTCCTGCATGTAGTGAACCGTGTCCATGCCCATACAGCCCTAACAGCAGCATGCCTTGCATATTCATGAAGGCATTCTATTGACAAGGGCTGTATGGACATGAACAGTGAACGAGTGCAGGGGGCATGTTCTAGCACTGCTCGCACAGTTAACATGCCCCCTGCACTCAGAAAGGGTGATACAGCACTTTCTAAAACTAACACGGCACAATATTAGAGAATTTCTCTAAAATTATGCCAGTATTTTAGTGTCTACAGACACTGAAATTAAATAAATGAGCGGACACTGAAATACGGGAGCAGGAAAGCAATGCAGGGGTTGTGTGACAGGTTCTGTGACACACACTCTGCATTGTAAAAGTATTGTATGACACTTCACGACCTGCTAAAGTAGGAAATGTGGACAAAGGCACAAATACTTGGGGGGGCAAAGCCCTAAAATAGGGACATTTCTTAAATATTGCTCTCAGAAACTTAGAAAGTTGATAGAAAACAGGTTACACATTAGCATGAATTTCCAAAGGATAGAAGTCTAAAAGTCAGATGTATGTCATTATTTCCTGACTGCAGTCCATGTAGACAAAGGCACAAATAATGGGGGAACAAAGCCCTAAGAATAGGGACACTTCTTAAATATTGCTGCTACAAACTTAGAAAGTTGCTAGAAAACAGGTTATGCATTAGCATGAGTTCTCGAGGGATAGTAGTCAGAAAGTCAAATATATGCCATTATTTCCTGACTGCAGTCCTCGATGTCTTGTCAGAAAACTACAATACCCAATATATAACATAATAATATAATAATAATATAATACATTTTTTCCATGCTAAGGAATGTTTAAGTGTAGCTGAGCGGTTGTGCGTGTTATGACCCTCCACTTAGCATTGCTTAAACATCCCATAGGAGATAACTAAAAATATACATCCACAATTCTCAAACCTAGATAGTGTAGTGGTTAGAGTCCCGACTTTACATGCAGGCGATCACAGTTAGAGTACCAAAACACGCAAGTTATTTTATATGGGAAAGCAGTGTTCATTTTATTTCAACTTAAATTATGTAGTAACTGTTTTTGTCAACCAGGGTAGTGTAGCTCATGTAAAATGTAAGTGTGAGTGCATATAACATGTGTAGTCACTCAGTATACATAAGTATCCCATACAGTATAGTCACACCCCTTGCTAATGTAATGAAAGCACATAGAGGGATGTCATGTAAAGTAAATCATATACACCTACTAAATGAAGTTGTTATTCTGATAGCTTTTTAAAATGAAAAGTGACCAAGGGTCAGCAATGCTCAGCTATGCTTACCAGGTTCAAGCATCGCTTAGACATGAATGCTAAGCAACAGGTAGCTCAGCTAAGCGGATTTGTGCAGTGTTAAGCAGTGCTCAGCACTTACCCCTTTAAGCACTGTTCAACTCAGCTTAGTGGATTTGCACAGTGCTTAGCAGAGCTTAACATGTTCAAAGTGGTCCAATGACAGCAATATCACCTTATTTAAATAGTGCAGGTGGGAATACAGCCATAATCTGTTATAGTTCATATATGCAGGCACTATGGCTGGTGTAGGTGAAGGACTGTGCTTTCAGGCACAACGCTGGAGCATTCAGGAGTCCAGGGTCATGGCTGGACTCCTTGTAGAAAACCATGATGAGAGACTGCTGCAGGTATCCGCCTGTCCCACCTCATCTAGCCTTGGCACCAGGCCCCAGCACGTCTGGAACCCAACATGGGACTTCCACTTCCACTGATCCTGCACCACCTTCAGGTGGAACTGCCTCAGTGAACAAGACCAGTCCCCCCCAGGAGTAGACACAGACAGGAACCTGTCACCCACAGTCAGTTCTGGGGTTTGGTTCACAGCACCATCCAAGCAGAGTTGGGTGGGCAGCTGCGCCAGATTGAGGGCAGCCTGGTGCATCTCAAGGGGCTGCCCCTCCTGTCCAGCCCCCAGCACAGCCACCTTTGGGGCCGTGAAGAAGCAGTGGTGACTGCCAAGGGGGGCACATCAGTCCCACTGTATCCGTTTGGGTTGTCATGGGCATCTGATTTCCAACCACCCTCCCCATCAAAGGTGTTTAACCCCCTCACGTGTCATATACTGCCCCTGTCTGCTGTGTTGTCTGTCTGCAAATGCAACCTATCCCATCCAACCTACCTCCCTAAACATACCTACATGCCTTCCTCAACATCTCACTTTCACCTTAAAAAACTTTGCATCTGTCCTGCAAAACAACATTGACCCATACATAGCTCTACATTTTGACCCCATGTACAGTGAAACTAATCACTCAACCCACAGATTACTCTGCAAATGTCTGTTATCAACACCCTTCCCTGTGGGGTGTGAAGCTGTAAATTCCAAATTCTACACATTTAATTCACAACTGTTGCTGCCGAAGAAATGTAGAGCTATGGTCCTTTCCTGCACCCATGCTGCATATCCCTAGCTGCTTTTCATAATGTTTCACCCTCTGCTTGCCCCTATTTCACCACTTTCCTGTCACCATTTTTTCTTTTCTTTAAAGAAAATCAGCACGGGTGTAAGCGGGAGTAAGCGGTGCTATAAGAGGGTTTAACCATCTGTTAGCAATGCTTAGCACTGTGCAAAACTGTGCAAACAAACTTACAACTGCTTAAAAGTGCCTTAATTACTCTGTCTCCATCAGCCCTTGTTCTGTCCTGCAACAAATAATCAGCCTTGCCAGCTCTCGAACCCAGGATAGTGTGTACTACAATCACAGCAAAGTACCACTACACCATCTGAACTTTTGAAACCTGTAATGCTTTTACAAACATATCATTCTTTTTGGTCATTTAACATTTAACATTAATGAAAAAAGTAATCACTTCCTAGTTGGGAACCCAGGACCCTATGCATCACAGCAACATACCTGTACACCATCTGAGCTGTAGGAATTTGCAATATTTTTACAAACATATCATGCACAATAGTCATTCAGCATAAGGGGGAATTATATATCCATAGTACTATTATATACATATATATGTATGGATCTAGGACTTTTGATTAAAAGATCAAAAGCCCAAATCCATTACCACCGAACACACTTTAACGAAAGCCCTTTCATCGAAAAAGCACTTTTGTTAAAGTATGTTAAAAAAACACAAAATCTACTTGAATGCAGGGGGCCAAGCCCCCCTGCACCCCCCAATGTGGAGATCTGTGCCCCCCACACCCCCACTTTAATATTCTCACTCCGAGGTCACACTACAGTGGGGAAAAGGGAATTTTCCCTTACAACACCGTAGTACGACCGGAACAACAAGCATACTTACGCAAAAGTGCTGCTTCGGTGAACAGCACTTTCACGCAAGTATGCTCACCAAGTTGGGATTAGGTGAAAGATGCAGTTGACCATCTGTACAGATCCCATATGTATATATACATACCAATATATATATATATATATATATATATATATATATATATATATATATATATATATATATATACATATATATATTCATACAGAGATATATAGACGGATAACCAAACTCTTACTGCAATAAATCTGCAAAAAGCCAGACAAACGGGGGGATAAAGGGCAAATAATAGTGACATTTTTGAAATATGGCTGTCATACATGTAGATGTTTGCTAGAGTGGCATGGTGTGCTTTAACATATAATGCCAGACAGATTCCAGGTCTGAAACACAAATGAATGTCAAAATTTACTGATGTCAATGCTCACATCATCCCAGTGATTTCTCAGAAGCCCACAACTGTTGTGGCCAACAGACAAAACATATGAGCCACACATCAGGACAGTGTTTAGACATCTGGATAGTGGAGAGGTATGACCGCAGTCATGTAACAGAATGGAAAAACCCATGACAGCCACCAACCATGTCACCTAACACCTTCTGAACCACAGTACAATCAACATGACACTAACCCAAATAAGCTCTGGGCAATTACCCATGTATATCCAAATATATCATGCATTACAGGGATGGAACTGTAGGGAAAAGCAGATACTGATGCATAATTGTCCACCCACAACCATTTGCACCACAGTCACAGCATCATACCAGTACCTCAAATGAACTCTAGAGTAAAACTACTGTTTGAACAAACATATCCTCATTCCCAGTCACACAATACACTGACAGATATTGGCCCAACTCACAGTGTACTGGGAATCCTGAGGTGTTACAGGACCTTTGTCAGTCTGCCTCAACAAACATACACACTTAATAGACCACCAGCAGCTGTAGCAGCATGCACAGTCAGATAGAAAAAGGATATGTGACACTCACATCTGTTACTTTCCCTACCCAGCCAAACATCTACACACAACACTGCTACACAATCTTGGCAGTCACTTCCCAATAGCAAGACATACATAACTCTCATATGTACAGATTTCCACAGAATGTCCAGGGTGTGAGACCATATTCATGGCCACTACCACATACCACTTCCAGGAGTCTGCTAAGTAAATGGAATGATACCTTGAGTGCAGTCAATAAATAATGATATCACATACCTCTGACCCTTTCACTGCAAAACATCTGGACAAAGCATGACATACTTGGGAGACAGGGGGCTGGAAAGGGGACATATGTCACATAATGGTGTTACAAACTGAAACAGTTGACAGTGTCACAGGCTTTGTTGTAACATAACATCCCTGAAGGATATAATATCTGAAATACCAATGAATGTCAACAGTTACTGACTACAATCCTCACATTATCCTACTGCTTCCACAAAAACAGACGTTGTCGGAGGAACAGACTAAAGATAATGGGTGAACCCCTGGGCAGTCTGTGGACATCAGGACAGCTGATAGGTATGTCAGAGACATAGCACTGTCAGACGTCAAGTCACACAGAAAATGCATGACCAGATGAACCCTGTTACACTAGCAACCCTCTATGTGTATAACAGCACTACTGACTTACAATCTGTATCCAATTCTGGAGCTTTGTTCACCATGTTGCTGGGCTGTCTCCACATGTCCTCTCCTGAGAGGTATTCCCACCTACTGTCTATAAAGCTGTAGTCCCACACCTCCATAATGTCCTTCACACAGGCAAGGGACAAGGCACACATGAAGGCCAAAATTATAGCACTGTGTTGATAAGGAATTGGCAAATGGGAAGACAACTCAGCTGGTCTGAAAGAAAGTAGCAAATGGGAGACACTGATTGGTGCACAGGTCATCACCTGCTCATGAACAGTGCCTACAAAAGGCAAGCTGCTGCCTATGCAAAACAGGTCTCACCCCATCTACACAAAGAAAAACTGCAACTACACAAACCTAACCATTTGTATTGTTGTAAGGGAACTCATGAGCACTACACCAGGTATATCAATCATGTAAGCATGTAATGGAATGCAGAAGGGGGATGCAATGATGTCAAATGGGGCATTAAACACTAGGCTATAACAAGACCTGCTGGACTCACATGCTACTGTCCAGCACCTATGGCCATTTCTGCTTGCCCTGCTTGCATTGACATGGAGAACATCTCTGGCCTCTGAGTCACCTCAGCAACGTCAGCTCATATATGACTACTGATGAGGTCTCTGTTGTCCAATACTGAGTGTGTGACTGGTAGGCCAGCTACCTGTGAATGCTATTCTGATACATATGCTTGTATTACAAATGTAAGAGATGTGCATAGGGTATGTGAAAACTACATGACAGGTGTAGATGTGTGTGTTGAACTGTATGTGATATACAGAGCCCATACCTGACAAATGTCCAGAGTTTTGCAGACTGACCACATGTCTGCCTCATATTTGTAGTGATTGCCTCAGACAGTTGTGTATTGTCTGGCACATCACTGGCAACCTATTAAAGACTGAAGTCATAACAAATTAGCATACATTTCATTGTCAGATGTCATTTCCTGAAGAGTACACCTGTGAATGTGACACTGTCTTTGCTGGCAAATAAGTGTGTTTCAGCTAGATTCATAAAGTGACACTATTTACTGGCCTTTGCCTACGACTGTTGCGTACCTTTGTGCAGATGTTTAGCAGGAGCTAGGTGTCTTACTAAAACACCCATGTCAATACAATCGTACCTTGTCCTTTAGGATGCTGACATTTGTGCAGTCACTGACACCTGCTTTCTAGCTGTGGATAGTACACCAATCTTGCCAGGTCACTCATCCCATCATACATTTAGACCCCAAATGGAGGCCCGCAAAGCCACCGGAGGTGGAGGATTGAACATTACGCATACACATACACACCTCCAGGCTGGCCAAACAGTATGTCACATGGGTGACATCCTGAGTGCAGTTAACAGTTGACAAAACACCTACTGAAATCATAGCTAGCTACAGGCCTCCATCCATGACTATGGACAGCCACCACACCTATTGGGACCTGCTGGAATCTGTCAGGGTTCAATTGTCTACCCTGCTCCTGGGTGACTTCAAATGCCCAAATATAGTGTGCCTGACCTATGCCACCTGAACATGAATGCACATAGATTCCTTGGCTTTGTCAATGGCAATGAGTGGATCAGCCGGTCAACACTCCTATGGCAGGTGGAAATCTCATGTACCTGGTCCTAACCAACATGAGTAGCCACTGTAGCACTCCTGCAGTGCCACCCCCCTTGGTAATATCTGGCCACATAGCCATCACTATTCAGGTCATCATCTCCCCTGACCCCCCTGTACAGTGTCAAATAGAATGATTTGTACACAAATTACTATAAATCCTCTCAGAGCAGGTAGAAGTAGCTGTACAGTCAATGTCCCATTTGTTGGAATTAGCAGCACTGTCCATTCACACACCACAATAATATGTGGACACCTACATAGCTGTATGGACTCAGCAGTACCTGACAGGAAAACATCATCTCCCTCAAGGTAGGGTAAACACCTGTGGTGGACAGCAGCAATACACAAATGCCATAATAGGTGGAAACAATTGCTGGGTGGGCCAAGAAGGAACAGGTGCCTCATTGGAAGCAATGTCACCTTGTCTTGTACAAACAATTAAAAGCACATGTGATGTACCCTAAGGCTGTCTTTAAGTGCAAATTGGACACATCCAACAAGGCAAATCACTAGGCCTGCCACACGTGTCTGAAATTCCAGAGGGAACACAAAAATATGCTCTGTAGTGGTGATCAATAACACCACATGCACATATGGCATAGATATAGGCAATCGGCTCAGACAAGTGAAGTGTAAATACCACCATTGTACAGAAGGCCGTCTACATGGCCCACCTCACAAATATGGGTATGTCATAGATAGGCCATAAGTAGTTGTAAAGTGGGGACAGACCTCTAGAGTATTGAGCAGTACTGTTGTTAAAACAGAGGCCTATGCAGTTGTTAATGGACTTTTCTTCTCTCCCCTCCCCCCTTCATCTGCATCACTAATTATTGTTCATATACTATGGGTATGTTTTTACCAAACCTAATGCTGGGACATGTGTTACATTATTGTTCATATAATTAATTGGTTGCATGTTAACATACCTTGTTCAAATACCATTGTTGGTAGCCTGTTTCCATCATTGTTAATGGCATGCTATTACAATGCTTACTGGTGTTCCAGTTATGCATCTGTTCTGTTTGCTATGCAACTGTTTCACGTCTGTTGTTTTGGGTTAATTGAAAACCCATGCATGCCTTTAAATCTAATATTGAAATGTTTTGTTCATGACTAACCAATATATCTTGGAAAACCTCAACACCAAAGCATGTTTGGGAAGGCGTATCCCAGCAGATGCACCTGTCCTGCCCCATCTGGCTGTGGCACTGGGCCCCAGCACATCTGGGACCCACAATGGAACTTCACCTCTTGCAGGGCCTGCACCACCTGGGTGTGGGTGCGGAGATGAGCCCGTCATCCGTTGTCAGTTTTGGGGTATGGTGTGCAGTGTCATCCGCTATGCATTGGGTGGCCAGCTGCACCAGATGGAGGGCCACCTGGAGTACCTTGAGTAGCAGGCAGCCACCACTGGAGCTATGAAGGTGCAGTCATGAATGCCTGCAGGTGGGGATGTCAATTCCACCGTATCCATATGGTGGCTCATGGGGTTCTGATTCACAAACACCCTCCCTGTCCAAAGTGTTTACCCCCACATGAGTCATACACTGCCCCGTCTGCTGTCCTGTCTCTCTTGTTTGTCTCCCCACCCAACCTACCTCCCCAATGTACCTACAATCCTTCCCCAACATTCCACTCTCACCTTAACAAAGAAAAAAAGGGCATCTGTCCCCAAAAAAATCTTGGCCCCATACATAGCTGTCCATTTCGCACAGGTGTCCACTGGACACGTGTAATCCAGTCCAATTAGCTTGACAACACATTTATGTTGTCCTCACCCCTCTCTCTGGGGTTTGAGTGTCCAAATTCACCTCCAAATTCCATACAAATACATAGCTGTTGCTGTATAAGAAATGGACAGCTATGGACCTCCCCTACACCCGTCCTGCACATCCCTAGCTACCTTTCATATTGTTTTTCCCTCTGCATGCCCCTTTCTCACCACTTTCCTATAACCCCTTTTTCTTTTCTTTTAAAGGAATTAGCACAGGTGTAAGTGGGAGTAAGAGAGAGTAAGCGAGTTTGTGTGATGCTAAGTGAAGCCAAAATGGATTAAGCATCTGTACAGTTAACTGTATGTTGGCATCCCTTAGTGTAGCTCAAACCCACACAAACCCATGTAAAGCCACTTAAAACTGCTTTAATCACTCTGTCTCCATCAGCCACTCTGATGCCTAGCAACAAAATAACCAGCCTTGCCAAGTCTTGGCCCCAGGACCCTGTACACTATAGTCAGAAGAATGTACCACTACATCATTTGAGCTGCAGGAATTGCTGATGCTTTTTCAAACATATCATGCAGTAGAGTCATTCAACAATAGGGAAAAAGATCCGTGCAATCACTCAGGTTTTGTATATATATATATATATATATATATATATATATATATATGCAGCATATACAGATACATATGTATGGAGATACATATATATGAAAAATATAGTATATATATATATATATATATATATATATATATATATATATATATATATATATATATATATATATATATATATATGTGTGTGTGTGTGTGTGTGTATCTGTGTGTATCTGTGTGTGTGTGTGTGTGTGTACATAACATGCAGTGCAATCACACCTCAGAACCATACCTCTCAACCTCTTATTGCAAGACATCTGGGCAAAGGCTGTCAAAATGGGGGGCAATGGGCCAAACTTAGGGAAGTACTTTAAATATTGCCGTTAGAAATGTAGACAGTTGCAGGAATAATAGGGTTTGTTTCAGCATACATTTTTTGAAGGATATGAGCTCTGACACTGAAATGTATTTCATCATTTACTGACAGGAATCCTCAGATCATCACAGTGATTTACCAGAGAAATACGAATAATTTGTGGAACACACCTAAAATATGAGCAATAAACCTGGACATTCTGAAACAATTTAGCCAGTTGACAGGTATGCTCAGAAACCCTTAGTGCAACAAATTTGGGCCAAGCCTGACAAAGTGGTGGGAGAAAGCCATGAACATTGGGACATATCTGAAACACTTGAGCAGATAAGCTGAGACAGTTGCTGCAGTAACACGGTCTGTTCTAACATATATTGACTGAAATAGTTCAAGTCCAAGACTCAATGTCTTCTCATTAGTTAGTGACTTAAATCCTCACATCATCCCACTGACTTGTCACAAATAGACAACACTTATGGGGATCAGACCAAAGATATGAGCCAGACAACAGGACATCCTATGAATATCTGGACATAACATGACATTAGGGAAACCACACTGAACTGCTAATCATGTCACCAAGCACGATCCACATTGCAGTCAGAATGACACAACACTACCCCAAATCAGCTATGGGGAATTACACATGCATTTGCAAATATATCGGGCACTACAGGGATGTAGCAGTAGTGAAAAACAGACACCGGTGTGAAAGTGCATACCCACAACCAATTTCACCACAGTCACGGTGACATATTGGGAAGCCAAATGAACACTAGAGTATAATGACAGTGTAAACAAAAATATCATGTTTGCCGCTCACACACTACCCCTACATATACTGGCCCAATTCACAGTGTAGTAGGAATCCTGAAGTGGTACGTGACATGTCTTAGTCTGCCCCTACAACATATACAGATGATAGACCACCAGAAACTGGAGCAGCATGCAGTCAGATAAAAAAGGGGCCATGACACTTACATCTACCCCCTCACTACATAGCCCAGCTAACATTTACACAGTACACTGCTACACAAGCCTGACAGTCTGTTAACAATTGCCAGACATACACAGACCTCTCAACTGTACAGATTCCCACAGAATATCCAGGCTTCATCCTCATATATATAGCGTCTACCTCATAACATGTCTGGCATTCTGCTACATCATTGTGATGATATCAGCAATGAAGGCACTAAATAATGACATACCATACCTATCAACCTCTTACTGCATGATATCTTGACAAAGCCTGACATAATTGGGGGACAGAGGCTCACAAACAGGGGCACATTTGAAATACTGCTGTTAGAAACTGAGAAAGTTGCTATTGTTACAGGGTTTGTTGTAACATATATTTTCTGATGGATAAGAGGTCAGGAACACAAATGTATGTTAACATTTACTGACTGCAATCCCCAGAGTATGCTACTGATTTTCCAAGGACAAAACTGTCTGAGGCACAGACCAAACATAGGAGTCAAACCTCTGGCCATTCTGCGGATAGCCCTACAGTTGAGAGTTATGTCAACCACATAACACTGTCAGACTTAATATCATGCAGTAAATCCATGTCCACACAAACCCTGTTAAACTAGCATTAATCCAACTGTATAACAGCAATTAAAAAATGAACTGAGAAATGAAAAACTGAAGAAAAGAGCACACTGTGAACAAGCACCAACACTTCACTCACAGCAATACATACATTCTGTCCCTAGGTCTGGAACCTTCTCCCCCATTTTGCTAGACTGTCTTGACATTTATTGTTGTAGGAGGTATTTCCAACTACCCTCTGTGATGCTGTTGTTCACACACCTACATGATGTCCCCCTCACAGGCAAGGAAAAGGGCCAACACCCACATGAAGTACTCCATTATAGGAGTGTGTTGTCGTGCCAGTGGCTATAAGAATAACAACACAGATGTTCTGTATGCAATTAGCAAGTGGGGGACACCAGTTGGTGCACAAGCCATCAGCTGCTCATGAGCATTACCTATAAAAGGCAAGCTGCTGCCTATGCAAAACAGATGTATACCCAACATCTCCGAGGGAGACAGAGAGACAGACAGACAGACAAACAAAAACAAACAGAAATCATAAGCAAACCAACTATACTTGGAAAAATATGGAATGCAGTAGGAGGTATGTAATAATGGGAAACAGGAAGTTTAACAGATATGTCTCAACAAGACTTGCTCTACTGATATATTGCTGATCAACACCTATGGCCATAGCACCTGGGTCTGTCTGCAGTGACACAGATCACAGCTCACGCCTCTGAGTCAACCCAGGAAAAGATGGCTCACATATCACTACTAATGGAGTGTCTGCTGAACAATACTGACTGTGACACTGCTAGGCCACCTAGTGGGATGTCATAAATATCCATATGTTACTTGTGAATACAACTATGATACATGTTTGTCTCACAAATCTAAGAGAACTATACAAGGTATGTGCATAGTAAACTACTGTCACAGATGTGTGTGATGAACTGTATACTGAGTTCATACCATTCAACTGTCCAGTGTTACCCACACTGATGATATGTGTGCCTCATATTTGTAGTCATATACTCATAGAGTTGTGTTATGTTTGGCAAATCATTGGCAAATTTGTGAAGACTGACATTAGAACATAATAACATACATATGAGTGTCGGACATCCTCCAGGGTATTTCTGTGAATGAAAAGCCTACTTTGCTATCAACCGACTTAAGTGTGTTTCAGCAATATTAATAAAGTGTCATTAATTATGGGCCATTGCCCCCCCCCCCATTTATGTGTGTTGTCCTCCAGATGTCCTGCTCTAACAGGTTAAGATGTATGACTGAGCAGCAAGAGTGTAAATACAATGTGTCATACTGACACAGAACAAAATTGTATATCAGGTATTACATGTGCACCAAAACCACAGACATGAGATGCAAAATGTCAGGTAAATAAGCTGTTCATGTTGTATACGTATGTAATCTTAGTTTGTGTGCATCCAACAGACATACATTTCTACAGCTAATGGTTGTTGCATTGCCCTGATACAGACATGGGTACTAAAATAAGCATGATTATCAGGTTGAAAATGGAGAGTTTTCGAACTGTGTTATGACCTTGTGTCCATGCCCACTACAAACAGCTATGTGAGCACCTACATAGCTTTATGGACTCAGCAATACCTGACTTGTAAAACCTGCCTTCAGCAGGGTAACGTAATCCCCTTTGCTGGACAGCAGCAATACATAAACCACATAATCCATTGCTATATTGGCTGTACAGGGCCAGGTAGGAGCAGGCACCAACTTGGAAGCAAGTCAACCTGTGTCTGAACAAGCATATGGGGTCAAAGTTGAATTAATGTAAGACTAACTATGAGTACATATTGGACACATCAACCAAGGCCAATCACAAGGTCATCTTCGCACATCTCTTCAGTCTCAGAGGCAACAACATAACCCACCCTGTACTGGTGGTCAATCACACCACATACACACACAACATAGCTATAGCCAACCTGCTGCAGACAGGTTAAGGGAAAACATTACACTCCCATCCCACCATCAGTATAGGTGTATATGCACAACATCTGCACCCCTCCCCTCATCATCAGGGAGCAAAGCCAACATACACAAGTCGTGGAGGTGGGTGGCACCCAGACAACAAGCAAGGAGCATCCAGGTAAGACCCAGTGCACATCAATTTAATAATGTAGCAGTCATAATAGTTTCTGTAGATTATCTAGATGCATATGCCAGGTCAAACTGCATTTGTGGGTGGGATTTTGTAATGCACACAAGTGGAGAGCTATGGTGAAGAACAGCAAATTGTGTAGTATCAGAGCTTGTACTGTACATGTGCAGAAAAGTAGCATTCATCCTGTACCAATGCCACATATGAGTCTGCTGACAATACCTCTCACCCATGACTACATAGGTAGCTCTGGTCTGAATGTAGGACAGTGGCCTGAAGCCGGTGAGTATGGTATTGTCCCGTTGTGGCTCACCAAAACCCCAGGCATGTTAAGGTCATGCATTTTATCATGCACACAACTGTTACTCTTAGCCATATTGCGGAATGCGCATGTTCACTTGTGGTGGGGTTAACTGCATTGCATCAGAGTGGTCATCACAGGGGCCTATTTGTAAAAGGTGTAACATATCCATAGTATACCTCACAAACTGTCAGTGCATGAAATCTGGACAAAGATTGATGAAATGGAGGGACAAATGGGCAAAACTAAGGGCATATTTGAAAAGTAGTATTATACAGTGCATATAAAAATGTTACACACCCCTGTTAAAATGCCAGGCATTTGTGACATAAAAAAATGAGACCACAATAAAACATTTCACAACTCTTCCCACCTTTAATGTGCCCTATAACCTGTACAATTCAAGTGATAAAAAAAACTGTTAGGGGAACAAGTATGAAAAATAAAACACATACAATAAGCTAGATGCATAAGCATGCACAGCCTGAAGCTAATACTTTGTTGAAGCAGCTTTTGATATAATCACAGTATTATGTCTTCTTGGGTACACACCTGCCATCAATTGCAGAGACTTTTTAATTAACAATGAATAACGGTCAGGTGTCCTACTAGGCTTTTCTAGACATTTACTCAATTGCCTGCTACAGCAACAGCCATGGTTCATAGAAAGCTTACAAAGCTTCAAAGGAATTTTATTGTGGAATCAGCCTGGAGAAGGGTACAAAAACATTTCCACAGCATTGCATATACCATGGAACACGGCAAAAATAACCATCAAAAGGTGGAGAAAATATGGGACAACAGTGACATTGTGAAGACGTGGACATCCCTCCAAATTTGATGAGAAGACAAGACCAAAACTGGTCAGGGAGGCTGCCAAGATACTTACAGCAACATTAAAGGAGTTGCAGGAATCTCTGACAAGTACTGGTGGTGTACTACAGGTGACAACAATCTCCTGTGGTCTCCATATGTCTTGCCTGTGGGGTAGGGTTGGAAGATAGAAGCATTTTCTCACACCAAAAAACATACAGGCATGGCTAAATTCTGAAAAACAATACATCAAGTCTCCCAAAAGCATGTGGAAAAATGTGTTATGGTCTAATGAGACCAAGGTTGATCTTTTTGGCCACAATTCCAAAAGGTTTGTTTGGTGCAATGACAACACTGTACATCACCAAATGAACGCCATCCCCATGGTGAAGGATGGTGATGGCAGTGTCCTGCTTTGGAATTGCTGCTCATGGGCTGGAACTGGGGCTTTAGCCAAGTTGTAGGAGATTATGAACAGTTCCAAAAATCAGTCCCTTTTGGACCAAATTATTCAGGCGTTCATTTGGTGATGTACAGTGTTGTCATTGCACCAAACAAACCTTTTGGAATTGTGGCCAAAAAGATCAACCTTGGTCTCATTAGACCATAACACATTTTTCCACATGCTTTTGGGAGACTAGATAGCTGTAGATGGAGAGGAATTCCACCTTTCCACACAACAATGACCCAAACCATACATCCAAATCAACAAAAGAATGGCTTCACCAGAAAACATTCAATGTTCTGGACTGGCCCAGACAGAGCCTGCACCTACATCCAATAGGAAATCTGTGGGGTGACTTGAAGAGGACTGTGCACAAGAGATACCCATGCAATCTGATATTGTTGGAGGGCTTTTGCAAGGGAGAGTGTGCAAATATTGCCAAGTCAAGATGTGCCATGCTGATAGACACCTTCCCAAGAGGACTGAATGCTACCATTAAATCAAAAGTTGCTTTAAAAAAGTATTAGTTTAAGGGTGTGCACACTCATGCAACCAGCCTATTGTACATATTTAATTTACTATATGTTACACCTAACCAATGTGTATGTTCTTCAATTGGATTGCACAGGTTATATGTCACATTAAAGGTGGGAAATGTTGTGACATGATTTCTGTGGTCACATGTTACATATCACGAAAACCTGGCATGATAGCAGGGGTGTGCACACTTATTATATCCACTGTAAGCTTAGAAAGTTGTAAGAGTATCCAGCTTTGTTTTCACATACATTTACTGCAGGCTATGAAGTCTGCAACTCAAAGTATGTAATTAATTAGTGGAGCCAATCTACAGATTATCACAGTAATGTATCAGATAAACACAGGATTTATGAGTGACAGCCCCAAAATATGAGCCACGCATCTAGACATTCAGCAAAATTCTGTACAGGTGAGAGGTATGTTCTGTAGGAGTTGCCACTGTGCTATACAGGTGAACAGCAATAATGTGTACATGGGTGTAGTGTGTGTTAGGAGAATGGCCATCACCTACTAACACTACTCATGTATCCCAGAGGTGTATATTAGTAGTAACATTAAGTGGAAAGGGCTGAAATGCATGATGTTGAGGGCCTCTCCAGACTGTGTATGTTGTGGTCTGTCTGTGTGTCATGAATGTCACCAGTTGGCTATTGTGAGGTCTGTCTAATACCTCTGTGCCACCTCACCTGTATGAGTCTGTCTGTCTGTCTGTGTGTGTATGCACGCATGCCCGTGTGTGTGAGTGCATGTGCATGTGTGTGTGTGTGTGTGTGTGTGTGTGTGTGTGTGTGTGTGTGTGTGTGCGTGTGTGCATGTGTGTGTGTGTGTGTGTGTGTGTGTGTGTGTGTGTGTGTGTGTGTGTGTGCGTGTGTGTGCATGCGTTTGTGTGTACCAGCAAACCTTATAGTGCAGGTATTAATTTTCATATGTTATCTTCCCCTCACAGGTGGACATGGTGGTCGTGGTCCCTCCCTCTCAGAATCTGATGTCAGCATCTCTGCAGACTCTGACTATGATGGTAGTCCTAGTGAGGCACAGGTGGGGTTGTCAGGGGCTGAATCTGTGCCATCGATTGACATCCAATAGTCATCCACAATGTCCCTGCACACAGTCACAATGCCCACACATACCCCATCCCCAGCAGCCACAGATAATGGACAGTTGGTGGGTGGTGGCATGGAACAGGCTAGTGTGGTGACTATGGTAAATAACAGTGTAGACACTAGCCATAGCCAGAGTGCAAGCAAGGTCCCACACAGGTAGATGAACAGGGGTGCTTGAAGGATGACTGCTACCCATCAAGCCACTGTTGCAACTGCCACAGCAGGTGTCACCAGACGCATGTTTTGGGCTGTCATGAATGCACCTGAATGTAGTGAATGCAACACCAGACAAATATTCAGGGTCTTGGATGCAACTCTTTCTGGCTTACATGATGACATATGTGAACTTGTTGAGGCCACACATCAAAATACAGAGGGCATGAATAGATGGTGGGCTGAGACCTTAGCAATCCTCGACTGTGAAATGTCTGTGCTGCAGCATGTGGTGGGAAATGGGCATCGGCCAGGTGGATGTAGGTCAGCACCAACATCAGCTGAGAGGCTATGTGGCCATGCACCTTCACACTCCTGTAGTGGCAGTCCCACCAGCAGTACCAAAGGGCGGTTGCTGTCCACACCATGACAGAGCAGGCCATGGGCATGTGGTCCTGGCTTGTCCCATCAGGAACATGGATCCAGCAGACAGCAGTCAACATCAGTGAGTAGTACTGCATCTGGCCTTGGGCCTGGTGGTGCCAGTGAGTCCCCTGACAGGACCAGTTCACGTGTCCATGGCCAGAGATGGTGAACTGTCCACCCAGCCATGTATGGCCCACAGCTGTCCAACATACCCCAGTGTAGGGCAGCCACATGGCATGATTGAGTGCATACAAACATGCACACATCACCATCACAGCGAGGTCACCTCCAGACAAACACACACCACCTCTGCATGGACCTCTCGTAGAACACCCCTCAAAACACACACACACATGATGTCAACTGTATGGCCCAGCATAGGCCTCTAGCAAACCCACACAACACCCTGTGCATATGATGATGCCTGTGTCATATCCCTGTCATCCATACCACCAATGCAGGGACATGCTAATATGGTTCTGATGCACATGGTGAAGTAAGTACAGTTTAGCTATGTAATGCTGTGTAAGGTGCTGTCTGCTGGCATTTGTAATGGGTACACTTCAAAGTGTGTGTACCTTTTCAGCCATGATGCATTATTGGTGCTAGTAACGCTGACTGAATGTAGTCTCACATGCTGTATTCTGTTTGGGTTCTAAGAGTCTGTGTGTCAGCAGGAGGTAGCTCTGTGGAAATTGGCAAGGAGGGGTATGGCAGAGTGGTAACACATTGATCATGTCAGAGCCATGGTGCAGCTGTATATGTACACATTTACCAGGTCTGTGTAACATTTATTGCATGTGAACAGAGCTTATAGGGCTGAGGGGTGTATACAGGTAAGTCTATGGTGGTTGACATCAGCAGCCCTTGTGAAGTGGACAATTGTAAGTGTAGTGGGTGGAAAATACCTCAGATTGGTAAAACACACCCCCCAGAGGATATTGTGTTGCCTAAACACACAGAGACTATTGTTCACACACACACACACACACACACACACACACACACACACACACACACACACACACACACACACACACACACACACACACACACACACACACACACATGCAGGATCACTATTGCCAGTTTTGACTTTGGAACCCCTACCCATCTAGTTAGCAGTACTCCAGTGTTATGCGGTTATTGCAGGTGGCACAGAACTAATAGTGTGATGACTGTTCCAAGGTACCTGTAAAGTGAATAACATCACATACCCTTGTGAGGTATGGCAATGGGGTGTGTACTAAGTGTGGAAGGATTCATTAGACAGCCACCTATGAGTCTACACACTCACAAACACTGTTATATACATCAATGCACACATAATTGCCAGTACTGACATTAGCAGCCTGCCTATCACGTTATTCATTCCATACTGTTACATAACTGTTGCACATGGCACAGGGCTTATAAGGATGAAGGGTGTCCACAAATACCTCTATGGTGGACGTGAGCAGCAGCCTTTGTAAAGTGGACCTTGGGACATGTACTGGGAGTACCATGGCCTAAAATTGTAAACCATGGCCACCCAATGGATATAATTTTCATTCAAACACACACACACACACACACACACACACACACACACACACACACACACACACACACACACACAGGATACTGTTCTTACACAAACACGCACACATTTGCCAGGACTGAGATTAGAACCCCTACCTATCCAGTTACTACTAATACAGTGTTATGCATTTATTGCATGCACCACAAAGCTTACAGGGTGAAGAGAGTCCCAAGTTAATTCCAAGGTGAAAACATCACCAGGCCTTGCAAAGTATGACAATGTGTAATTTACTGGGTGAGAATGGACTCAAACTACTCAAACCAACAGTTACACACACTTACACACACAAATACACTCATACACACATTTGGCAGGACTGAGAGTAGCATCCCTGGCTATATTGTTAGTCAGTCCACACTGTTACATACTTCTTGCACATGGCAAGAGGCTTATCGGGCTGAAGAATGTCAATAGATTCCTCTATGGTTGATGAAGATAGTGGGCCTTGTAAAGTGGACCATGGGCATGTACTGGGAGTTCCATGGTCTAAAAATGTAAAACCCACCCCCTACACAGGATACAGTACTCACACATGCACACATATTTGCCAGGACTGGGATTAGAACCCCTGTCTATCTAGTTATTGCTAATACAGTGTTATGCATGTATCACATGCGCCACAGAGCTTATAGTGGGAAGAGTGCCCCACAATTCTTCTAAGGTGAACAACATCACCAGCCTTTGTAAAGTATGGCAATGGGCAGCATACTGGGAGAGTGAGGCCTGAAACTGCTGCATCTTACAAATATACCCACTTACAAACACTTACACACATTTGTCAGGACGCAGATTAGAACCCCTACCTATGTTGTCATTGGTACTATAGTGTTATGCAGTTAGCACAAGCACCACAGAGCTTATAGGGTGAAGAGTGTCCCAAGGTATTTATATAGTGAATAACATCACCAGCCCTTGTAAGGTATGGCAATGGTAGGTGTATTTGGTGAGAAGGGCCTGAAACTACTTTCACCCACATGTTTAGACACTCACAAATGCTTTTATACACACTAATGCACACACACACACACACACACACACACACACACACACACACATTTGCCAATACTGGGATCCAAAAGTTCATAGGTGTGTACTAGGTGAATGGCCATGGAGCCTTTACAAGCCTAGCCCATGGGAATACCCTAGCATTGTGCCACCTGACAATAGTCCCCAGTGTGTCTAATGAGTATAGCCACTGAAGTGATCCCCAGGGTGGGATTTCTATTCCCCATCCACTCATCCAGATTTGTCTTGAAGTGGGCCAGTGAAGTGCTCTGCTTGACATGTATGTGAAGTCTATTCCATAGCATGAGCAGTCTCTGGGTTATGAACCTGTTCCTCCAGCATGTTCTGTTGATTGTGGAAATGGGGTTGAGCTCTCCGGGGCATGTGGTCTGGATGGATTGTGTTCTTTAGATGTAGCATTCCTGACAGAGCTGAGTCAGACATGGCTTTGCAAGTCAGGCAGAGATCGCCTCTAAGTACCCAATATGAGCCAGAGAATAGTTGGAGTTATTGGTGTCTGTCCATGTAGGGCAAGTGTTTAAGGCCTAGGATCCTCTTTATGAGGTACTGTTGCAGCCTCTGCAGTTGCTGCAGGTGTCCAGTGAGGTACACACCAAATGGGCCATTGTACTAGTTGATTGGTCTAATGAGGGGAGAGTAGAGGGATACAATGACCTTTTACTTCCTGAATGCAACACCTTTAGTAATGAGATGTGCCACATAGAAGGACTTTCTGAACACACTGGCACTGTGGTGGTCAACAGAGAGCTCGCTGTCACCCTGTGTTCCCAGTACTCTTATAGCAACTTCAGTGTTCAGTGGACTACCATCAATGTGGTAATTAACGGGAATCATGTTGCTCCCAAAGGGGATGTCGGCACATTTTCTGCCATCGAGCTAAAGTCCAGGGTTCTGACACCAGTCATAGGTCTCAGTGAGACCTTTGTGCAGGATGTCAACATCATATGGGTGAGTTAATGACACCCACCTTGCAGTCATCTGCGAACATTGTCAGCCAGAGTCCCTTCCTGTTGGGCTGGACTTCAGAGGTGTAGATCCCAAACATGAGGGGACCCAGGACCAAACCCTGTGGGACTCCACATGTGACTGGTCAGCAGTCTGACATGGAGTCTGCTGCTTTCACTCCATGGGTTCTATCTGTGAGTCAGTTTGTAAGCCATCTAGTGATATAGGGATTGTTGCCTAGCTGAGTGTGTTTGTCTATGATTCATGAGTGAGAATGGTATCCAAGGATTAGAAGGTCCACCTATCTTGTTATTTATTCCATACTGTTACATAGTTATTGCATGTGACACACAGCTTATAAGGATGCAGAGTGTCCACAGCTACTTCTACAGTGGATGACTGGGCCTTGTAAAGTGGACATTGGGACATGTACTGGGTGGACAACAGCAGAAAATTACAAATCCCGCCCCCCCATGGATATTGTTTTCACAACACCTCCACTCCGGATACTGTTCCTGTGCATGCAGACTTGCCAGGACTAAAATAAGAACCCCTACCTGTCTAGTTACTAGTACTACAGTGTTATACATTTCTCACACACACCACAGAGCTTACAGGGCAAAGGGTGTCCCAAGGTACTTCTAAGGTATAGGCTGGCCCTTTTAAAGTATGTCAATGGGTGATGTACTGGATGAGAGAGGCCACAAAATGATTTAACCTACATGTATACACACAAAGACACATTTTCCAGGACTGAGATTAGAACCCCAGTCTAACTAGCTATTTGTACTACAGTGTTACTCAATTATTGCATGTGCCGCAGAGTTTGTAGGGCTGTAAGCTGCCCAAAGGTACTTCTAAGGTGACTGACATCAGCAGGACTGCTAAAGTGGGGCAATGGGAAGTGTACTGAGTGTGAACAGGCTCAAAATCTTTAACTTACAGACACACACACTTTTACATTTGCCAGGACTGAGATTAGAACCCCTACCAAACTAGATATTTGTACTATAGTGTTATGCAATTATCGCACATGCCACAAAGCTTGTAGGGCTGTAGGCTGCCCAAGGTACTTCTAAGGTGACTGACATTAGCAAATCTTGTAAAGTAGAGCAATGGCAAGTGTACTAGATGTGAACAGGCTCAAAATCTTTAACCTACAGACACACACTTTTACATTTGCTAGGACTGAGATTGGAATCCCTACTGAAATAGTTATTTGTACTATAGTGTTATGCCGTTATCACACACCCTATAGAGCTTACAAGATGGAGACCAGTCCAAAGATACTTCTAAGGTGAATGACATTAGCAGATCTAGTAAAGTAGGGCAATGGCAAGTGTACTGGGTGTGAATGGGCTCAAAATCTTTAACCTACAGAAGCACACAAATTTTACATTTATCAGGACTGAAATTAGAACACCTACCTAACTAGTTATTTGTACTATTGTGTTACACAATTATTGCACACACCACAGAGCTTGCAGGGCTTTAGGCTGCCCAAATGTACTTCTAAGGTGACTGACATCAGCAGGACTGCTATAGTAGGGTAATGGGAAGTGTACTGGGTGTGAACGGGCTCAAAACCTTTAGCCTACAGACACACACTTTTACATTTGCCAGGATTGAGATTAGTACCCCTACCTAAATAGCTATTTGTACTATAGTGCAATGCAGTTATAGGTTCATAGGTAGGCATTAGGATATTGGCCCAAGGGACTAAGCAAACCCAGCCAACAAGGTTTCCTGGCTTACGCCACCCAAGAAAGTTATTTTCCTGTGCCCCTGTCGAACAGAGCCACAGAGGTGATCCCCGGGGTGTATTTCCTATTTCCCATCCACTTATCAACATTTTTCTCGAAGAGTGCTAATGAGGGACTTGGCTTCACATAGATGGGTAGCTTTTTCCAGAGTATGGGAAGTCTCTGGGACAGGAATCTATCCCTCCAGCATGTTCTGTTTATTGTTGTGACAAGGTTTAGGTCCCTAGAGCATGTAGCTCAGAGGGACTGGGATTTCTTTAGGTGTAGCATGTCCAATAGCTCTGGGTTTGACATAGTTTTATATGTTAGGCAGAGATGACCTCAGAGTAGGCTATATGCTACAGAGTAAAGCTGGAGTTTTTTGAGAAGGTCAGTATAGGGCAACTGTTTGAGGCCAGTAATCCTCTTTGTGAGGTACTTTTGTGGCCTTTCCAGCTGCTGCCGATGTCTTGTGAGGTACATTCCAAAAGGGACATTGTACTCTATAATGGGTCTAATGAGTGTCGAGTAGAGGGGAACAATGACCTCTTTTTTTCTAGATGAGAACCCTTTTGTGATGAGGTGTGCCACGTAGAAAGAGTTCCTGACCACTGTGGTGATGTGATTATCAAATGAGAGACTACTGTCCACCTGGGTCCCCAGATCTCTTATCACACATTCAGTATTAAGTAGACTGCCGCCTATGTGGTAGTTCATGGGTACAGTGATTTTACCAAAGTGGATGACAATGCACTTTTTGGTATTGAGCTTGAGGCCATGGCTCTGACACCAGGCATCTGTCTCAGTGAGGCCCTTCTGTAGGATGTCCACATCATTTGGGGACTTGACTATGGCTCCTAGTTTGCAGTCATCTGTGAACTTTGTTAGCTAAAGGCCTTCTGTGTTATCCTGTACTTCAGAGAAGTAGATACCAAACAGGAGAGTTCCCAAGACTGAACCCTGTGGTACTCCACTTGTCACTGGTTTGAAGTCAGATTTGGAGTCTGCAACTTTTAAAGTATGGGTTCAATCAGTGAGCCAATTGGCAACCCATCTTGTGACATAGAGATTTATTACTAGTTTAGTGAGTTTAGCTATAATTCCAGAATGGGGGATGGTGTCAAAAGCCTTGGCAAGGTCAAGATAGGCTGTGTGAACCCCCTTACCCTTGTCTACAGCTTTGGTGACTGCCTCAAAGAAGTTGATCAGATTCAGGAGGCATGATCAGCCTTTTACAAACCTGAACTGGGTGGGGTCCAGAGTTTGTAGGTTACCAATGTCTTTGTTTATGAGTTCCGTGATGATATGTTCCATGACCTTACAGACCAGGCTCATCAGGGGAATAGGGCGATAGTTCCCGGGATCAGTGGTGGCTCCCCCTTTGTGGAGTGGGATAATTGTTGCTGTGCACCATTCAGTGGGTTGAAAGCCTAATATGAGACTATGACTGAACATGGTGCTTAGGTGGGGAGCCAATTCATTCTGAAGTTCATGTAAAACGCAGCCTGGGATGTTGTTCAGTCCCATGGATGCTGTGTTTTTGGCTTTAGAGAGTGCAACTTTTAGTTGCATAGTTGTGATTACAGGGACTCTGCATTCTTCCTGTATAGTTATGATCCATTTAGGGGGTGAGAGGGGGGGTAAAGTTAGCACTGAACCTATCTGCCAGGACATTGGCAATATCAGTTGGTTCTGTAATTTTCATGCTGTTGTGCTTTAACAAAGAGCAGATCTGGGTGTTGCCATTGAGATTCTTGACATAGCTATAGAATGCGTTGTGGTTGTCCCTAGAATCAGTGGTGATTTTGTTTTCATAGCTAGCTTTAGATGATCTTATAAGGGATCTCAGCATCTTACTGAGACTGACCAGGGAACTCCTCCACTTATGGGATTTTAGTCTTTTGCAGCAATTTCTTCCTTCTGTTGTAGAGTTTGTTTATGGCAGGGGACCACCAGATTGGATTCCTTTTTTTGAAGGATAGTGTCTTGGTTCTGTTTGGGATAGCATGATCCATGCACTCATGTAAGGGTTTATAGAGTGTATATGTGCATGATTCAGCAGTCGTAACTGTATTGTTCATCTGCATGGGTGTCATGAAGTTCGCCACTTCTGTCTTAAGAAGCATGAAGTTGTCTTTGGAGAAATTTTTTACTGTGATTTCCTTAATGGGAGGTGGGGGTGGGATGTGGATATCTAGGGTGATTAGCTTATGGTCAGATCTGACCAACGAAGAGTTGATTTCAGGTGTGAAACGCCAATCACTCATGTTGGTAATGACTAGGTCTAGGATATTGTTGCCCCTGGTGGGGGTGTGGATAAAATTATCCAGGGCATTGGAATCTATGAATTCCAGAAAGCATTGAGTAAAGGAGTTGGTACATGAGTAGTTTTCCCAGTTAATGGTAGGGTAGTTGAAATCGCCCATTATTAGGGTGTTTGGTTGAACCCTAATATTTTCCAATATATATAGAAAAGATGAGTGGGAATCCTGGGTTATGGTGGGGGATATGTAGCAAGGTACAATTTGGATTGCAGCTTTGCCCACATCACAGAGCATAATAGGGCTTTGAGCTGCCCAAATTTACTTCTAAGGTGACTGACATCAGCAGGACTGCTAAAGTGGGGCAATGGGAAGTCTACTGAGTGTGAACAGGCTAAAAATATTTACTCTACAGACACACACTTTTACATTTGCCAGGACTGAGTTTAGAACCCCTGCCTAACTAGTTATTTGTACTACAGTATTACATAATTATCTCATATGCCACTAAGCTTCAAGAGCTTTGAGCTGCCCAAAGGTACTTCTAAGGTGACTGACATCAGCAGGACTGTTAAAGTAGGGCAATGGCAAGTGTACTGGGTGTGAACAGGCTCAAATTTTTTAAGCTACAGACACACACACTTTTATATTTGCCAGGACACAGGTTATAACCCCTACCTAAATAGTTATTTGTAGTAAAGTGTGATGCAGTTATCACACACACTAGAGCTTACAAGACTGAGGCCAGTCCTGAGGTACTTCTAAGGTGGATGACATTAGCAGATCTTATAAAGTAGGGCAAATGGAAGTGTACTGGGTGTGAATGGGCTCAAAAATTTTAACCTATGAACACAAACACATGCAAACACTTATACACTTACCAGGACTGAGATTAGAACAACTGCTGAACTAGCAATTTGTACTATAGTGTTACACAATTATCTCACATGCCACAGAGCATGTAGGGCTTTGAGCTGCCCAAAGGTACTTCTAAGGTGACTGACATCAGCAGGACTGCTAAAGTGGAGCAATGGGAAGTGTAGTGAGTGTGAACAGGCTCAAAATCTTTAATCTACAGGCATACACACAAACACACACTTTTACATTTGCCAGGACTGAGATTAGAGCCCCTACCTAACTAGTTATTTGTACTACAGTGTTACACAATTACTGTATGTACCACAGAGCTTGCAAGGCTGCAGGTTGCCTAAAGGTGCTTGGGATGTGTACTGGGTATGAACAGGCTCAAAATCTTTAACCTACTGACACACACACACACTTTTACATTTGTTAGGATTGCGATTGGAAACCCTACTTAAACAGCTATTTGTACTATAGTATTATGCAGTTATCGCACACACCACAGAGCTTATAGGGCAGAGGCCAGTCCAACAGTTCTTCTACAGTGAATGACATCAGCAGGTCTTGTGAAGTAGGGCAATGGGAGGTGTACTGGGTGGGAATGGACTAAAACACTTATTCCTACACACACACACACACACACACACACACACACACACACACACACACACACACACACACAAAGGTAGGTAATGTGATATTCCAACCACCACCTCAGTACCATCAGACAATGAATCTTATCTTCATGCTGGCACATGCCAATTCTTACAATTGGTATGCAACTGTCTGCAGCAGGACATCACTCTATGCCATTCAGGGTATCCCTGTGTATGACTCACTCTGTGTGAGTGTCTCCCTGTATGTCTCACTGTATCACTCTCTGCCCCTCTCTTCCCCATGTCTGTGTGTGTGTATGCTTGACATATTGTAATATGGTGCCCATATTTATGTGTGTGTATCACATGCAACAGACGCAAATATACCACATATGTGTCACCTACAGGTGGCTGTGCATAATCCCGTCTGATGGGTGTGTGTATGGAGATAGTTAGGTTTACCTAGCTGTGTGTATGCAAAGACATTTGCACAATACAGAGATATATAGTCTGATTTGGTTTCAGACATGGGCTTCACTTCTCTTTCTCTAAGTGTAAGAGCAATCTCAGTATGACCTTCTATAGTAAGTGTGGGAATCCATTTCAGGGATAGTTGTACTCTAATCTGGGGTGTTGTGTGCTACAGCCATACCTTGCAACCTGTTTGTGCAAGATATCTGGAGATAGGCTGCTAATATGTGGAAACAATGGACCAAACATAGGGGGGTACTGTAACTTTTGCTCTTATCAGTGTACGAGTTGCTTGAGTTACAGGGCTTGCTTTAGCAGACATTTTCTGACATATTTAATGTTTGACACTGTACTGTATTGTGTCATTACCTACTGACCAATACAATCAGATCATCACAGTTATTTATCAATGAAATACAAGATGGATGATGCACAAACCTATATTATGAGGTAAAGGCTAGACATTCTTGCCCAATCCGGCCAGTTGGGAGGTGTGGCTACAGCTGGTTGACTGATGAAGCTGAGTAAAAGGTCCAGCACCTTGGTGATATGCTGGTCGGGGATCTCCTGGTTGTGCAGTTTCCGTCTTACCTAAAAGGTCATATCCTGGTGTGGCCATACCTGTCAACTGTACAGATTCTCACAGATTATCTAGTTTCATGCCTCATATATCTGATCAGTTTCCCTTAACATTGTGGTTTTCTAGCACATTTGGTGCAAATCACTCAGGTATGCAGTCAGGGAATACTGACATAACATTAGGGTTTGAGACTTCACACCCTTCTTGACATCCATGCTACTACATACACCCTCTGTTATTTTATCAACTTTCTAACATTATGAGAGCAATATTTCAAATATGTCCCTATAGTTGAGTCTTTTTCCACCATTATGTATGGCTTTGTTCAGATTTCTTCCACTACGAGGTTGAGAGGGGTATGCTACTAGCATTAAGCATCATGGCCTTACATTTGCATTTTGTTGACTATGTTATGTTGGTAGTATGGACCCCATGACATTCCATACAAAGGCACTATGGGTGAGGTATGGGCCTTTGCCAGAGGCCTGTAGGCCATGTGAGACTGATGCAGGCCATCTGTAGCAAGGCAGTGGGTTATGTCACTCATATGTTCTCAGGCTGCCGCAGAGCAGACCTCCCTGGGGTGACAATGGTAAGTGACAGAATGCACTGCTATGCTACTAGGCACCATACCTCTCTACATATGTGAGACAGACATCTGGACAAAGCCATGAGTAATTGAGGGACAAAGGCCTAAATATATGGACCATTGTAACTATTGGCCTTACAAATGTGGAAGGGTGGTACAATAACAGATTTTGCATTAGCATGCATTTTTCTATAGGGTATGAAGTCTGAAACACTACAATCCATCAATATTGTCTGACTTTAGACTTTTGTGGTTTGTCAGTGATTTGCCAGACAACCACTATTTCACATAAAGACACCACAAATATGATGCAAACCTGTGTACATTCTGCAAAAGATCTGTACAGTTGTGAGGTATGGTCAGCACTATGTATGTTACTCCAACCTGTGTACTGTTCATATGTGTGGCCCACTGTACATGACCTGTCCACTTTCCCGGCAGAAATGGATATTGACATCTGGACAGTGTGTACAACTCCCACCATAGGTGCAGCTGACATGCAAAATAGTTGGCACTGCATTTTGTGAAACATGGCCCTGTCTACCACAGTACTATACCTAGGCCACTAGGACACAACAGCCATGAGACGTTTCTGGCCACATCCTGACAGTATTCCCCACACATTTGCATAGCTCATTGACCCCTGCATATTGTGGACATGCAACAAGTTATCATGTTGATTGGGACAGCCCTGGCAATTTGTGCTCTGCTGCTATTACCCTACACATGTACATGTTACTGCATTTCTATGTGAATATGGGTGTGGGTGGGGGCACACCTGTCAACAGCACACATTTGCACAGGCTGTGCTGATATTGGCTTTACATTCTGGTTCCATTTAGCATAGTATTATGCCCTGTCTTGGAGAATAGAGGCATATCACTAGAGACCACAGGTTAGATTGTAATGCCATACATTTGAGTTTCAGACTTTTTAGCCTTCAGAGTCTTAATGCAAATGCAAGGCCTGCTGTGATATCACTGTATAAGTCTGTAGTGGGGTATTCCATCTTTGTCACCATTTGTGCACCTTTGCCAGACATTCCTTTATGGTTCCCTATGGCTGACTTACTGTGTGAGTCTGGGGGTGAGTATGGGATCCCCACAGTAACATCCATCCATGTGACATATGACCCCCCTTAGTTGTCCCCCCACATGTACTGAAGTAGAATTTGTCACCTTAAATGATACTGCAGAGTGTGGGGAAGCCATTATTGTGCAGACATTGCCTGGTGTCCCACACAGCTGTCAATTGTCTGCTGCTATCCCAGTAGGCCACCCCATTCCTTTGCATGCATACAGCATTACCATAGATATCCTACAAAAACATAGTAATCCTTTCATTTATTGTTTAGAAGACTGACTTACCTTGTGTCTGCGGCAGTTTTGAGGACGTTGCTTGAGGGCTGCCTATGTTGGATGCACACAGTACACTGTCTATACATGGTAAGTTACAGGTAATGGGATGTGTGCATCACCCATTTTACTGTGTGTACGAATCAGAGAGAGGTGTCAGTCCCTGGGTCCCTATAGTGTCAGTGTGTGTGCTATGAGTTGCCTCTTTGCCAAGGCCTAGGCATACTGGAGCAGGCTCAGGGGCTTCTTCTTCTTCTGAGTCTCTCTGTGCCTGTGGAGATCTTGGTAATGGTGGGGGCTGATGGCCCTTCCCTGTGCTGTTCATGCTGCAGCTGTTTCTGCAGGATCATATTGTGTAGTAGCACATACTATGAACATGTGTGCACATCTAGCTGGAGAGTACAGCAAGGTGGTTTGAGCGCGTGCCTCATTATGGCATTCTTGTGTGGGTGTGTGTGCATTTCTGATGGGTGTCATCATCCATGGCTCCAGTGCATAGCCAGCATCCTCCACCAGATGGCCATACGGGATGTCCCCACTTGCAAATGCCTAGTACACCTGCGATGAATGCCAGATGTGGTGGTTGTGATAGCTTCCAGGGCTGCCAGCACACACATTCATGATAATGCCCTGGGCATTGCACATGACCTGGCAATTGATGGAGGGGAAGCCCTTGTGATTTATGTAGACCTTACCCTGTTTACCGGGTGGTGCTTTGATGTGGATGTGTGTGCAGTCTGTCGCACCCAGTACCTCCGGGTATTCTGCTACATGATGAAAGAGATGCATATTGCTGGTCCTCTCCTCATGAGTGTTGGGGAAGTAAATGTGCTCACTGGCATGTGGTAGGATGGCATCCAGGAACTGGTGGAGTACCCTGGATGCGGATGCCTGTCAAACCCCCATGATGTCCCCAGTAGGTCTTTGGAATGTACCTGTAGCTAGTATTCTTAAGGCTGCACATAACTTGGTATCCACTGGGATGGGTTCCCCTCTGTTGGCTTTGGGTCTGAGTTGAGGCCAGCACAGCTTAATGATTTGCTGAAGCATGTTTCTGTCCACCCTGTAGTTCTCTACTATCTCCAGATCATGTAGCCCCTGGTAAGTTACCCTGGGTCTGAACACTTTTCTCCTCCTCCTCAGTCTTTGGCAGTTGTCAGCATTATCCTGATCACTGCCCTCAGCTTCTAGCACATACTGATGGATCAAAGCAATGGCAGCCCCAAACATATTTTCGGTTAAAATTCCCCCACATGTGTACACCAATGGTGCAGTGTTTGGGGGCAAAAAACAGACTGTAAGGTGTTTGTATAGTTTATACTGTTGTGCTGCAGATGCTGCCTGCAGGATTGTCTGATTATGATGCATTGCACCTGCCAGGTATTTTATTTGTACTTGATTGCTTGTATTCTGCTAATTCCCTTTTTTTCTTTTTTCCCTTCCCATTTTCACCCCTTTTAAGCCCCAAGGTGCACAGTGCAATCCCGGTGCCCAAATGTAAACAGTCCTGCTATTTCCATTTTTTTTAGACCCAGTGCCCACCGTACAAACCCATTTAGCTAAGGTAAACAATGAGAAATGGCCCTGCCCTGGACAAGAACACACTCTTCATTTCATGGAATAAGTCACTACAGCCTCAGACAGACCCCCTTGCTTAGCTGTGCTTAGCTAACTCATCTGTGAGCCATGGAGCTCCAGTGTGCTTATACCAAGCATGACACACTCCCTTTTTCATGTCTGCTGCTCCTCCTGCTTACACCACTGCCTTATAGCACTTACATGGTTAGGTGCAGTTTGGCACTTTGCTTCTTTTTGTGATTCAATAAATGTCCCTCATTAGCATACCCCACTGCCTTAGTCCCTAGTTACAGCACTACCCCAGAGCCTTTCCCCTTAGCAACCACTGTTCCCTGATATTATTTTGATTCTGCATGCCGTTGACTATAATGGCAAAATGCAGATTTCACTTAAAATTTCCTTCTTACATTTTATTTTTTACTAGCTGTACCTGGCCACGCATTGCTGTGGCTCAGTCTGGTTAAATGGAAAAGAAAGAAAAGAGAAAGTGCACGTTTCTAATATGTTTAATTTCACAATGCTTGTGGGTATACAGTATCTTTTGTTGTTCCATTGTCTGTGCAGATATAGAGATTGTCTGGTTTGCCGACTCCAGAACATGCAACATATAATTGTCCATGTGAGAAGCAATCCGTGTGTAGATCTAGACCACACAATTCTAAAGATTGGCCCTGAGCTTTGTTGATGGTGATTGCAAACGCCAATCGAATTGGGAATTGCAATCTCTTAAACTGAAACGGCATATCAGTTGGAATCATAGGAATGCGAGGAATGAGGACATCTTCACCTTTGAAAGGTCCTGTCAAGATTGTTGCTTCTATGACGTTGCTCATTAATTTTTTTACTGCAAGCCGTGTGCCGTTGCAAAGCTTTGGCTGGTTGATATTTAGCAGCATGATAATTGGCACGCCGATTTTCAATTGGCATCCCTGGCAGATCGAGTGAATTCAAAAATTCTGTTGGATAATTAACCGCTTCATCTGCTTCCACAACAGTGACGATGGACTTGTATGTGACTGCCTCACTTTGAATGTTAGACTGAATAATATTAAGTTCGTAGACATCTTTGTTCTTGGCCGCAAGGATAGCTCGTTCAGTCAGCCAATTGTGATTCTTATAATTGGTTTGAATATTGGGAAATAGTTTTTCAACCAATTCTTCTTTTGACCTCACTAAATTGCAGAATTTATGAGGCAATGAAATTCGTCTTGAGGTCAGATCAACCAGCACCTTTCCGTTCCCAATTTCCAGCAATCGATGTGAGAATATCTCAGCTTATCGATCGTTTTGCAGCTGGACATCATATTTGTAGTTAATTTTAACATCTTTACGTGTCGCCACAAAGTAGAGTATTTCAGGCAAGCATTGATTTCGTCCGCTGGTGTTGATCGAGGAAGTACAGGTAATGTTTGCCTGAAATCTTCTGCAAGCAATATTAATGCATTCCCAAATGGTCTGATGTTTCCACGCAAATCTTGCAATGATCAATCAAGATCCTCGAGCAATTTTTTGTGCACCATTGTGCATTCATCCCAAGCAATAAGTTTGCATTTCTGCAATACTTTTCCCATGCCGGATGCTTTGGAAATGTTGCACGTGGGAGTTTCAATGAACTGCATGTTCAATGGCAATTTCAAAGCGGAATGAGCAGTTCTTCCACCTGGTAGCAATGTCGCAGCTATTCCGGATAATGCAAGAGCTAAGGCTATGCCATTTTGGGATTGAATTGCTGCCAGAATCAATGTAATTACGAACATTTTACCAGTTCCTCCTGGTGCATCTAAGAAGAAGATTTCTCCAACCCCCGTTATTGACAGTTTGCATTATTTGATCATAAATGCCTTTTTACTCAAGCATTAGCTTAGGAATATCTGATTGCACATACGACAAAAGATCACCCGTGTTGTAGTTTTGTTCACGACGCAATTCTACATTGAACGAAGCAGCAGCAGATCGATTCGGTGATGGCATTCCCAATTGATTGAGAACTTTGTTCGCGATTTCTAAGCACAAATCTTCAATCATTATCAATGCTTTGTTGTAGATTTCTGCTGTGAAATCCATGTTCATATTTGAATTTTCCTTGCGTATTCGACAGAAAATATCTTCAGCCATGTGCAATTTATATTTCTCCCATAGCTCTGTTGGAGATGAAGGAGAGCAGGTGGTCAAAATGATTGCAAACAATGCACGAATGTGATTTGGATGTGATGTATTGCACGCATCATTAATGCATCCATCACAGTGTCAGTCATTCTCCAATAAATTCAGAGCTTGACATGCACTGCGGAAAGTGGCATGTGTAACACCATTGACAATTCTCAATTGCTGGAAAGACATTGGACTGGGCACATTTACCAACAGCATGCGAAGAAAGAAGCATTCATTTTGATTGGGATGCACGGTGTACAGTCTGCCTATCGTAGTTCCTTTGAATATGCCAGGTTGTCCGTCAACTCGCTCTCCTCATTTGCGTCGTTCAAATGATTTTCTACTCGCATTCCATGTGTAATACGTAGGCACTTCCGAACACAGCAGTGTTTTTGCAAACACGTCATTTTGACATAATGTGAAGAAAGCAGTTAACGTTGTAGCCAGTGGATTCAGGGCTATTTGTTGCACATTTGCAGCTGTGAAATAAACGTGTTATCCATTTTCTACATGTACTGCTAAGTGAAAAACAGCTGGACTTCGTTCATGTATGGGAAATGAAAGAATTCGCCATACAGCTTCATTGCTGCTTATGTATCTTCCAGCCTGATACTGTGCGATTTCATCGATAAGTATGACCACATTTTTATCACTTCTTTCTGATTGCATGCCAAAAACTGCCATATCGCTGCCTTTATTCACGTACTTACAAATGTATTTGATCGATTTAATGGAGTTACAGTATTCCACATTTATGTGCGCTTTGTATGTTTTTGATAGCAAAGGCGAATATGGAACAACCCACCAGTTATCTACTTCGATGTCACCGTTTTGCATTTGTATGGTTGCTAATTTACTGCCATCTTCTGCTGATCTTCTTCTGTATAAAGGATATCCATCATTTCCTGTAACTGTGTTGGATACTAATGCTCGAGGATATCGCTTAGAGCATTTTCCATCTATCATGCATGGTGAATTTGGATTCAGTGTACCGCAAGGTCCATGTATCATATTTTTCATCACAACTTCATACAAATCTGTATCAATGTCGGCATTGGGTATTTCAGTGCATATTACATTGTCAATTTCATTTGAAGTGATTTTGTTATAGAGCCAGATTAGTATATGTGCGTGTGGCAATCCTCTCTTTTGCCATTCCACTGAGTACATCCAGCAGCGCACAGAGCCAAACACTTCATGTTTTACCATGAAATCCATCAGCGATTTCAGCTTCTGTCTGAAAACACGTGCTGTGATGTCATGCCTATCCACTGGCGATTGCCCAGGAAGTAAGAGCTGTTTCATATCGTCCCAAGCTGGATTCCATGTGAATGTAATGAATAGTTCTGGACGCCTGTAGTGACGAACATACGCAATTGCATCTTGAGCGTACTCATGCATATGACATGGACTGCCTGTATATGAAGATGGCAAAATCGTTAGTCTTCCAACGTTAGTTGTATTACCGTCATTTACAACTGCATCTCGCAAATGAACGTATTCTTCAGAGTGAAGCTTGGTCTGATTCAAATGGATGAATATCAAACATTCTGTTTCAATTTTTGCATACATATCTACGATGTATTGGTGAAACAATTGACGGCATTTCAAAAGTATTGGTGAAACAATTGACAGCATTTCAAAATGTGATTGTCTTCATTCTCTCGAATCATTAATCAGTATGAATAATAGTTCATTGCACTGCATTTCATATTTGTTTCTTCACCACTGACTGGATTTATCATCTTAACGTTGAAGTGATATTCATCGGCACCATCCCAAAAAATGATTGGATATTGCAGGGCATCGTATCATCGATGAGTTTCTGCAACTGTTGTCAATTGATCTTTTCTCCGATGAAAAACAATATCTCTAGGTTGGAATTGATCTCCGACTATAACAATTGCCACTTCATCTATAGTTGGAGCATTGAATCTTCGCACATGTTCTCCAGCAGGTGTTTTGTCAGCATGAATAACAATCTTGTGTGTATCAGATGGCATCATGTCAATTGCTGTTTTGAACAAATGCACTAAATTGTTTTTTTCGTGAAGAAGCTCTTGCAGTTGGGAAATGATGGACCTTTGTATGCCAGTAGAAATTCCGCAGCGTGCATTCAATTCATCATTGCCATCACCGATGAAATACATTTGTAGGAAGTTATGGTGACCATCTGGGAATGGAAGCAGGGAGCTGGCTTTATGATAAATTTGTCCTTTCACTTTGAAAGTTGGCATGAATTGAGCTGTTACAATTTCTGCACCGAACGATGTCATTTGGAAGCATGAGTTGTATTTCCTGATGTTAGATAGGAAATGCTTTGATACGGCGGTATATCCGGCAAGCAAAGTTTTTAATGGTTCTGACAGTTCTCCAAGTTGAGGCAGTTTAATTTTTCCGGCGGCGCAACACATTCCTCTCATTTCTCCATTAAATTTCAGAGCCTTGCAATAAGGACACACTTCAGTCATAGTGCCGATGAGAACATGCCGGCTCAAACTATAATCATCAGCTGGGTTGTACCGGAATGCAAGGCGATTGTAATCGCATGATTGCTGACCATGGAGTCGTGTTTGATGCTGATCTGCAGTTTCACGTTGACTTCTTTCAGCCACTCTCAGCCTGTCACGTTCATTCTGTTGAGAACGAAGCAGATCTGAAGCTGCAGAACACAATTGCCGTGCTCGCAAACGTGCATCCTCAAGTCTGGCTGCACATCACTCTGTTGCTTCCTCAGCACGTATTTGAGCCATTCTTGGTCTGTTTCGCTCGTTCACTGATGCCCGTTCTTCCTCAGTTTGATTTGCAATTACTCATTGCACTGCTTCCGCGAGTATGACGACCTAAGTTTGATCTTCTGCGAGGCATTATTTGGATGAACTAAAGCAGATCGATTGCACTGAAAAAGAAGAAAGAAAGTTATAACAAAAACATATAAAATTGTATATTTGTATACAAATATATAGAATCCATAGTAGGTATATAAAAATAAGCGCGTATTCGAATGCAAGGTGTGACATCTATATAATAGTAGGTATATAGTAGGTATATAAAAACACTCACATATTCAAATGCAACATTGTGTGAAAATTTCAAAGCAATCGGTGAAGAACTTTCAGAGATTTAAGATTTTGAACAAATGAACATTTACATTTTTATTTATATAGATTTTCTGCACAATCCCATTTGCGTGCCGCTGCCCTATGCTTTAACGGCCGAGATTGGCCAAAAAAAAAACTTTTACTTTTATAATTTTGCAACACTTTTCCATGCCAATGATCATATATTTGGCCATTGGCATGCCTAAGGATTAGAATACATGCTTTAGCTTCAGCTGTCATGCCTCCGTTTTGATTTTTGCAGAAATGTATTCAACTAGTAGCCAAGTACATTTCTGCATGCTACACTATTCTGCCCCGGATGCCTGCCTGCTTGCTGGATCACTAATTGACCTCATTTTCATGGTTTTCAACAGCAAATGAGGTCATTAGCATAATACAGTCATGTCTGTGGCAGAAAAGTGTTGCCAGGCTCGTGCACATCCCCAGGTTTGTTTACTGGATTGCTCAGTGGCTATATTCCATGCAGGAACAGCTACTCTATTCCTGCATGGAAAAAATGTTTATTGAATCCCGAGGATAAAATTACTTACAAAATTCCAGATAGCTGGGCTGGCAGTATTTTCCTTTATTACAGCAAGCATCAATCAAGAATTGTCAGTTGCATAACTGTGGTTCTGGTATAACCAGAAAAGACAAACATGCAAGCATGTTTAAGTCAGTAATGCATACGAATTACAGTCTCTAGTTCTCGCAGTGTGTATTTCATTAATTAAATTCATTTGCTGATCTAGAACAGAAGAATAACTTGATGATGACAGTTTCCATTTATGGTTTAGATAAAGATTACTATCAGCAGTCCTTTATCAGATACCATAATTATAAACACATGAAGAAAGAATTTTGAGAAATGTACAGCACAAAATTATATTAAGAAGCTTGCAATATTGCTCCCTATCAGAAGTTAAAACAAGTTCTACTGAGTTCCAGTACCTCAAATAAATAAATAAATAAATAAATTGCTAAGATAAATAAATAAATTAAAATAAAATAAGCTGGAATTAAAACAAGTAAAAGCTAATTTTGGAAATCCCTATTAGACATATAATGAATAATTTGCAGGAAACCTTCACCTCTGTAACACCTGCATTTCTCTCACACCCCTACAACTTGTTGATAGTAACCCTGTGGTAATTGTACCTCATTGCTTTATAGACAGTTACTAGTCATGCAGTGCAAGAGATCACTGAGAATCCTAGCCACATTTCTCCAGAGCACTATCTAATTAAGTGAATTACTCAAAGGCTGAGAGTCTCAAACCCTGTGTTACAGGAACATGGATCAGTGTAAAGTCAGAATTACCCCCGGATTCAGCAAGCAGCTGTGAAGGAATAAGCTATTCCTGCACAGCATGGACCATTCCTGTTCAACACAGCAGCATCCCTGCATATGTATGAAGGTGTGCTGCCATGCTATAAAACAGACACAGTTATATGTATAAGCACAGGGGCTGTGTATGAGAGCAGAACTCTCACAATACACACACCCCCTGCACTCCAGAATTGCCTTTCAGCAATTTAAAATTAGCGAGAATGCTCATAACACCCCCAATCTGTTAGGGTAAGAAATCTGGTCAAAGCCATAATGGACAATCATCCCTACCAAGCCAAAAGTTGATAGACTAACAGATGTAGCATAAGCACATAGCGCACACCTTTCAACCCATCAGAGTAAGGAATGTGGACAAAGCCATAAGGGACAATCATCCCACAAAGCACAAAGTTGCTAGAATAACAGGTTCAGCATTAGCATGGATATTCCGAAGGGTACAAATAAAAAAACACAACAAATAATTTTTTTTAAACATGCAGTAAAGTTTAAGCGTAGCTGCATGGGTGTCCCCATTGCTCAGCTATGCTTAGTCCAGGTTAAACAGCACAAGAAGTTAAATAGCAAGAGGCATTCAACATAAGCAATACTGAAATAGTGTAGTGGTGAGAGCGTGTGCATTGCAAACAGCCATTCCTGCTTCAATCCCCACTGCAGCTAATATGCATTTTACATGTGAAAGCAGTACATAAACTTTTTTATAATTAGCTACTAAATAACATATATTTGTTAACCAGAGTACTATAGTAGGTCCCGATCTGAGTTGTCAGTTTAATAAAGTTGTGAAACCCGCATATAAACACAAGTGCCCCATACAGTATAGTCACACATGAATAAATGTAATGAATGCACATCGGGAGATGTCAGGGACAGTAAACAAATTTATAATATGTAATGAATGATGAATAAATCCCATACAGCAGATAGTCTATAAAATAAAAAAATAAACAATGCTAAGCATTGCACAGCACTGCTTACCAGGTGTAAGCATTGTGTAAATATGACTGCTAAGCAATGAGTAGCACAGCTAAGTGGATTTTCCCATTGGTAAGCAGTGCTGAACCTGCCCCTTTAAGCACTGTCAACCTTAGCTAAGCAGGTTTGCCCGTAGCTTAGCTTAGCTCAGCATATTCAAAACTGTCTAATCATGGCAAAGGGCAGGAAATCAGCTGTATTTAAACACCGCAGGTGGGAATACAGCTCATAACTGGTTGCAGCTTCCTACTGTAGGCAGTATGGCATGTGTTGGTGAGGGCATGTGCTTCCGGGCGCAGCGCTATGACATACAAAAATCCAAGGTCATGGTAGAACTCCTGGTAAAAAAATGATGAGAAACTGCTGCAGGGCCAGTACCAGGGCACCCAATATAAAGCGGAAGCTTGGGACCTACTCGCCCATGATCTCACTAGTTCCACAGGGGAAATTAGAATGTATAAATATTTGAATGCTGTCTTTGTTCTGCCTTGTCTTTGCTTGGAAGAAACTGGTGACACATCTGCAGAAAAGGTATGCCAAAGTATTTTTACTGTTTTTGTAACTTAAAGTAGTTAAGGTCATTAACTATTTTGAAAAAGCCATAATATTTAGTTAACTGTAAATCAAAATTTTCTTTACATATGCAGTGTAGTGTAACTGAATTATATTTTGATTCTCATTGTGCACTCACTCATTCCTCTCCATATTTAACCCATAACTAACATGTTTGCCTTTTTGTTTTGGTAAAGTTCATTTATTCAGTTTACACTCTTATAACTGGTGTTTTTGTTATATAGGTATTAATGTTATTTATTATCTGACAGGAGGGTTATCATTTACCATTGTAAGTTATCAGGTTGTGGTTCCTACCTCCACATAGGTAGATCATTTAGATGTGCTACCAGCGAAAATATAAGGGTGGCTTAATCAAGAGCAGTAGGTAATCTAAGTTCCCTGGTCAATCTGTAGATGGGAGTACTACCATACAAGGAAGAAAGCTGTGGGAAATTGGAGAATTTTGCCAGCCTTCGATGGGAATTGTGGGTATTCCTTTGTGTGAAAAAAAGATATTTTTGTGAAAGGCAGCTACCATGGATAAGGGGCACTGGAAGATACTATTATTCACAAACAGAGAGTGACAGCAGTAAGAAAGAGATCATGGATATTAAGTTAGAGACTAAGCCTGAAGGTAGTTGTGTGTAGTATAATCTGTAAGTGGATGCCAGATGCTCATACCCTGGACAGCAGTGTATATTCCATTAATGTTCTTGATGCCATATTGCATTTTGTAAGCTGATTATTGAGTTAGACATGTGTGCACTTTTGTTATTTTATTTTGGCCTCCTGTGTATCCATGGTATCACAAGGATCAATCCATCTGGTTCCAGCTAGGACCTTTTCCTCAGATGTTATATCAATGCATCCTACCATTCCTTACACATCTGGTGGCAGTGGTGAGATTAAAGACCAATCCATGCCAGTGGCCATCTTATTTGGTGGCATAGGTGGAACTGAAACCTCAATATCTCACCAGTCATCGCACCTGCATTCACACATTGTATGCTATCAATATTCTTTTTAACATGTCTAAGCTAGTGAAGTACTTTATATGTACTCCTTTGGCAATAAAATTATATTTATTGTTATAAAATTAGTAGACTCAATGCAGACTGAAAAAACAGCTTTGGCAAAAAATATTGCTTACATTAAATCCTTCATCATAATCTCCTCTTTTCATCTCTTAAAGCCAGGCAACTATTACAGTGCACTTATTCCCTTTCTTTGCTAACCATCACTACAGCATTAATCCATATTCCACTACAAAGTATCTTCTGTTTTAAAGGTAGATAGCTTCAGTTAGAAGACCTGATGTGACTTCTTTTAGCGCCAAAAATGTAAGGCAAACAGGAAAATAAGAACTGGGTAGTTAAAATTGATTTTTCATATTTTATAAATTATTTCCTCTGATGTTACAATGCAATTCTTACTTTACAATGTATTTGCTCTTTAGACATTGAAGTGCCTGTAAATGACAAATCATTTCAGTATGTGAGTTGAAACTGTGAGTAATCAAATGCTAGAGTAATGATCTGCAAATTAGTAGGAGTTAACCAAACCTGTGGTGATTGTAAAAAGTACTGGAATGTGCACACTGATAACTACATGTACAGTTCAAACAAGCCAATTGTCTGTTTCATTAAAATGTTTTATACTGTCTCAATGACTAGCTCCTGACAAAGGGTTCATTGTTTTTTAGGGTTAATGTGATTTCATAATTTTAATCTTTTAACCAGCTTGGTCAAAATGTTGGAATTTATCAATGTTTTAGGAAGACTCCTTAGAAGCACAACGTGACTAATATTCCTGAAACAGGCTTACTAAATTCTTTCAAAGTTTCATAACTGTTTCACTGCTGCTGTAGAGAAGCATGACATTATGGAGACAGAATGAACTGTACATGTAATAAAATACAGCTAATTCTTACAAAATGTGTGTCTTATTACTTTATATTCCTGTTAAAAAAGAAACTTGAAATGTTTTAAGTACTGTAATTTTATTTTGAAAATGGGACTCATACATTCAATAAATATATGCTTCAGCACACATTCTGATTAGCAGGTCATTCTTATATTTTTTAAACAAAACCTGTTCTCATTATAGCAGTGCAAAAAATTACAAAAGTGTTTTTGAATTACTATTATGGTGTCATGTGACAGACACATGGACAATGAGTTCTAATCTCATATCATAGGCTAACACCAATATATTGTATAGACAATGAAGTGTAACATTAACTTAAGATAGACAGCAAGCATGTTTTCTGTTACCACATAAATCCTAAAATTGTAATACTAATCTCATGTCTGTGTTGGGAATAAATTCATTGAATGACAGTCCTTACATGTATTAGCCTCATGGTAATCAGTTTTAAAATCAGGCACTCACAATATTTGTGAAAGCAAACTAATAACAGCAAGGAAATATTTTAGAATGAAAAATTTCACTACACAGCAATGACATTAAAATTGGTGTGCATTTTAAAACCTGTAAAAATAATGTTCACTAGTGCCATTATGTGGAGTCACAATAATATTTGCATAGAGAATATAATGCACAGTTCAGTGCACAGGTCTGCTAAGTAGCACAATAAATACCACACATAGTTAAGAACCTGCACATGTAAGAATATTATATATGGCCTAATAGAGAGCAACAAGTAACCTATTCCCAGGAATCCTCCAGAGTTCTCATGTGCATACTCACCATAACAGGGAATTGTTATGATATATGGTAAGTGGAATGGTAAATGAAATGTATGCCCTTCCCCAAGTTGTGTGATCTAGAATACTGTTATATGAGTTATGGTGGTGTGGAAGGTGCAGCCACCCCCTCCATTGCATCCAGGCCAACTTTCTTATTTTTAAAAATACAGACTCTCTATTTTGGAATTAGCTAGCAGCTGCAATAAATTAACATTTGATACTATTGTTAAGCCATATTCTCAGTAAGCATAAGAAAGCATTGCACTGTTTCGGATATCCATCATTAAGAAGGTTATAAAAGGAAGCTTACAGAGTACCTGCATTCATCCTGCCTGAGTACTCAGTCATCGATAGAAATGGGGATTTTTATTTGGAATAGGTACTGGATATTTACAGAGTGCCTTCTGTTTTAAAGCTAGGTTGCTTCTGTTAGAAGGCTTGATGTGAATTCAATTAGAGCCCAAAAGTAATAGATAATTTGGTAATTCCACCAACCCCATGCAGCTTCTGTCCATCAGTGTGTAAAGTAGTACTACTGACCTAAATAAATGATGAAAGTCCTCTAAAGTATTACTAATGACAAAGCAGTTACTGAGCCTTTTAATATCATTAAAGCACAAAGAAGCGAAAGTGCAAGCAAATATTGCCAAGAATATCTTTTGTGGCACTGCTTCTCTTGGAAACAATGACCATTTAGAAAAAATGGAGTATCGTATGCTTACAGCATTTTTATAACTCTTACCACTAACTCAGCAGATATATATGTGTGTGTGTGTGTGTGTGTGTGTGTGTGTGTGTGTGTGTGTGTGTGTGTGTGTGTGTGTGTGTAAAACAAGAGCAAGTAAATAATATAGTTTCTTATACTTAATATTAGGCAGAACTGAAATCCACATGGCACCAATCTCCTAAGGACAAATTCAACATACATAAAAATATTTATCAAATAAGAAATTACTTGCTCCAAAGTGATATATATCCCTTAAATCCAGGCAGTTGTTTGGAATGGCTATGCTAAAAAAAATCATTGTGCTTCTCTAAATTTGCCTCCCATTTCAGTTTTATCATGACAGATGCCAAGAAGGTGACTTGCATGATTTGAGCTAGAAGTGTTGTTATCCATTACAATGGAAATGACACCTAACGTAAACAAAGAATCTCTGCTGAGGATGTGGCATAATAAGACAGAATAGCTAGAAGGACACCAGGTGGACTTCAAGTTTTTGGTTAAATTTTAGGTGGCAACATTTGGTTTTGAACCCACTCCTCAATTAATCAAGGAAATGTTCTTGGAGATTTATCAACATGTGTGTACATGTTGAGCTAAGCCTACATGTTTCATTCATGTTCGCCTGACAGAGAAGCTTATTGAATATGCAAGCTGCTAAGCAATACATGTAGAGCAGCACCTATGTGTGGCCAGAACACCTGTTTGCATCTGCAAACAGGTGCATAGAGGCTCAGACACATGATATAAACAAGTTGTATATACAAACCACACCAATAAGCAAGCACTCATGAATAGCACAACACAAAGCAAGGGCAACTTGAATGACATAATTAAACATCAGAGAAAGCCTAACAAGGAAATTGTAGTTAGATATAAGTAGATTAGTGTACAAATAACATTAATTAAAATTATATGCAACTATACAACTAATCTTGTCCATTTATGACATATGCAAGTCATCTTGTCCATTTATGACATATGTTTATAATAAAAAGGAAATGCTGACAAAGAATCTGAGATGGGCATAGCTACAGTGGAAGAAGGAGAGTAAATGTGAGAAATGTAAAATTTATTTAAAGTGCAGAGTTGAGATAACAGTTACCCAGGAAAGTCCATCTAGAATACCTCCTATTTTTTCTCTCCCCTTAACTTTAGTCCCTCTCTGAGAATAAACTCTTAGGCTATACTGCTATATCACATATACATAGGTACATACTATTGCCCATCTAAAAACTCCTCTCTTCTCTGTGAAATCTTTCTCACTCCCTTGGAAAATCCAGCTGAATTACTTTGCCTGGGTAATAACAAAAAGAAAGTTATTATTTTTGTTTTTTTGTTTTTCATACTATTGTACTATACTTCTGTATTTCTTGAACTTATGTATTATAATTCTTTGTATCTCTGGAATTTATGTTAAATGTGTTTGTAATTTGTTCACTGTAAAGTGTCTGTATTGCAGCTTTTCTCCTTGGGTCTCCACTGAAAATGGGCTTCAAGCCCAGCTAGACTAACCCGGTTAACAAATGTCAAATAAATAAAATAAATAAAGTAGATACGTTAGAGCATATTTCATGCACTGCCAGTAATGCACATCAGTTGTGTATCCAAATAGTTATAATTCTACTTTTTTTTTTACAGAAAAGAGAAAATGACAAGAACTACCTCAGAATATTGATTACTTCATGTGCTTAGTACTAAATGGCACACACTTAATGCATTATTATGTTGTGCATGCTCTTGGAAGTAAAGCAATGGCTACTGTAACATTAACTGCAGACCACAAAAACAGAATAAAGTGTCATAACACAGGCCCACTCACACATTGTGACAACTTTGTAGCATGGCACACATTAAAGAAATGATGAATAAGGCCTCATTTCCTTTAAAGCCTTACACTGTGGAAGAAAATAATAAAATCTTTATGTAAATCTTTGCATGAAGTCATGCAACACAGGTCATTACTTTAGAATAAATAAATAATGCTGTGAGCATTCACTGACAGATTCAGCAGTTACATCTTGCCAAACTCAAACTCATGCCAAAGTCAGATCTCAGAGTGGGGTGCCTCAACCACTGTCAATGAAAAAAAAAACATATCTTATGTGTCATGAAGAACATACTTGAAAAGATTACATCAGTATCCTATTGTAATGGTTATGGCTCACCTCACCAAAAAAAGTAGACTTCTCATTATGCCATGTCTCCATTATTTGGTTAAGCCAATCCTTTCTCTCACAATTGTTTGACAGGCAGACCCATCTTACTAGATTCAAACCAATGCCTAGCAGCATCTGCCACATGTGATAGTAATGCACAGGTATCATAAAGAACTCACTTTGAGATGTAAACTAAGAAAGTCTTTTGATGTTCATTATCCAATACAAATTATTCTGAGGGATGATTTGCATGATTTAGTCATATCACTGCTGGCTGGATAAGCCACCCTTGTCTGTCTATATTGTTTTGCACACATACATTCCCAGATTTGAACCACTGTCTATCTGAGTACACTTGCATAGTCTGTATTGACTGCATGTACCACAACAGAACTCTCATCACAAACATCACTGAAGACTTGTTAGACTGGCAAGAAATCTCCAATTTGCTGAAAGGGCTTTGTTAGAAATGAAACAGGATAGAAATAAGCTGATGTGATATTGTATGTATCACATCAGTACACTCACATTATGCTGTCCTTTGCTGGACATATGAAGTATTACAACAACAGAAGGATTCTTTTATGCTAGTACATAAAGACTGCTATGTACAGCAGAAGAACAGTGAAAAGTGTAGTTATTAATACATGTTAGCAAGCAGTGCTACAACAGACAGTATCACATTTTGCATAGTCTGTCACTGAAGTTTCAATCTCAAAACTGTACTCACATAAAGATAACTCCTAACAAACTGGAAGAAGCAAGATTAAGACATACAACTGTCATCTGCATTCAAAAATAAACCAAACCCTACTTGCTTATCTAATATATCTGCTGGAATTCCAGGAACTGATGGAAGTTAAACACCTTACATTTGTGAATATGATAATGTGGAAGTGTATATACATACCTAACCATGTGTACAACGACCTACAAATGTACAGAGTTATGGTATATTGAACTTGTGTGGTGTTTCACAATAATAAATTAAATCTATACACATGTATTTGATGACTGATGCTTCAACCCTGCAATCTTCCTGTATGTATATATGTAAGAATACAAATAAATACCTTCATATGAGTTCATAGACTGATATATATATATATATATATATATATATATATATATGGTTTCACTTCATATCATCGAATTATCATTTCATTGAATTGCTAACCATCGAGACCAAATCGTTGAAAACCCATTTCATCGAAAACTCATTTCATCGAATCTCAAATCATTGAAAACTATGAAGCAACTACAAATAACATTCCACAATGTTTTTACTACGTTAGTGGGGTTAGGAAATTGCCTTTTTCCCCCACTGTAGTGCGACCTTGGAGTTGGTATATTTAATTATGGGGGTGTGGGGGTGGAGCCCCCCACATGGGTGTGCAGGGGCGCTTGCCCCTCTGCATAAACATAGTACAAAGTGTCTGGGACGTTATTTGTAGTTCCTTCATAGTTTTCAATAATTTGAGATTCAATGAAATGAGTTTTCGATGAAATGCGTTTTCGACGATTTGGTCTCGATGGTTTGCAATTCAATGAAATGATAATTCGATGATATGAAGTGGAACCATATATATATATATATATATATATATATATATATCAAAACATACACATGTATGTGTAGCTGTACATGTGTTTGTCATATTATATAGGCATGTACATACATATGTTAAGTAAGCATGAATTTGTATGCTTTTGTAACACGAAAAGTAAAAAGAATTACAGATGCTGCCGTGTATGTGCAGTACATAAGCTACTAAACACATTTAACATAACAATGTGCATAATATAACCAAACTGCATTGTGCAGTGTGAAATGTTGACATCCATAGCATAACTGAATAAAATACTGGAACAAAACCTCTACCGCTCATAACATTTTCTGCAAGTCACGCATGCCTGCGTAAAAATATTCAAGCTGGCTAATGATGTATGCAATGTCTACAGTGGGATTCAAGCACCAAAACTATATAATTCTGACTGTCATTTATACTTAACTAGTTTTTACAGTATGTTAAGCATGAGTAAACGTTAACATTTAATCATAAGTACACTAAGTACATATAGCCATAAGTAATGTCCATGTGTAAAGGAAACATAAGTACATCATTGTACACATATAATATAATATGGAATATTCCAGAAAATCTGTAGATGATGATAAAATATGAATTTATCCATGGTATAAAACTAACGAGTCAGCACACTGAGTTTAACTTTCACATTTTACATGAAAATGTTCATCTGTACTTAAAGCACATAAGTAGCCATTAAAGTAATTAGTGTCCAATTGTGCGATTCAGACCTACACATAAAGTAGATAGGAGTGCAGTCAGTGACTCCACATCCAGTACTAAACCTACAGCTGTAACATACTATAAGAATCACAGACCCATACTTTTTTACTTACATTGTGTTTAGAAGATTTACATATATTTTAGCCATGATGACCTGCATTGTTCTTACATTTATGAAATTAATGAAAGAAAAAATAGATTAGGATAGACTGTTATGAATTTTAAATTTGAGAGTTATCTAATGTATGTATTACTCAACATTCACATATACATCAGTACTAACAGCAGTATACTGTCTGATGTTTCTAGAAGCTTTGTGGAGAACAGTGAAATGCATAATCATCTCTGGCCTAATTGCTACAGTCATCAATGCACTGTGGCCATGCTAGATGTGTAAACATTTGTACTGTAGAATTTACCAAACAAATATAGATCTTCTGTATGTGATGTGCAGTATTAAATGGAGTACTGATAGTAATTTCTCCGAAACTGAATCCTTAGGCTTTAAACATACACATAGGGAAGCAACATTCAGTTTTTCTAATTGCTTAACCAGTTGAGCTAATGGACATCAAGCTTTCTTAAATGTTTTAAAAACATACATTTTGAAATGACAGTAATAATATTATGTTTGAAGTCTGTACTAATATGCAGGTATAATAGACGGGTCTATATAACATCGAAGCCTAAAAACTTTGAATGTTATAATATCGAACCCATTTAATCGAAACACCAGAAAACCGAGCAGTCAGAAAAGCAAATTTTTTCCCAGGGGAAAAAATTTGCTGTTCCGACAAACATACACACAACTCAAGCATACCAAAATAAATAATCCACACACATACACTTCACAAAACCCTACACTAAACCAGACATACACCACTAGCTACCCACTTACCTTAACCCAACCCTAACCCTAAGGTCCCTAACTATTGCACACTCACCTTACCTGCTCCCTAACCCTAACTCACCTACCCCACCCTAACCCTCATGTCCACACAATTGCACATTTACCTGACCTGCTCCCTAACCCTAACTCACCTAACCCACACCCAATGACACACTCACCTTCATTCGTACACTTACCTTAACCCGGTCCCTAACCTTCGCTCCACAGTTGAGGAAATAGCAAAGCTGCAGAAACTGCCCACTGAATACTTTCCCTAGGGAAGTATTTGGTGTTCTGCAGCTTTGCTATTTCCAGAGCTCACTCTACTGGGTTCAGTATTATAACATTCAAAGTTTTTAGACTTTGATGTTATAATATAGACCCTAATAGACAGTCCTATGTAATGTTTACACTGATCCAGTACAGTTGTGTATAATTTCAGAATGCATCGGTATATGAATGTAAACTTTAATGATTAAAACAAAATATTATTCCATGTACATTGCTATTATTTTTATAGATTATCATGGAATACACTTGGGACATATGCATCAGCTAAACACATATGCTTACTACATACATGTATGACAATGTACATGTTAAGACGTGGTGCATGTAACTTACTGTAGGCATCAGGTGGCTGAGCTCTGCAACCTCCAGCGAAAATCCTCCACATCCCTCTGGTGTAGCTCAACATAGCAGTGGCAGACCAGCATGCCATTTTTGTAAATCCAGTTCAACCAAGGTGCTCCCTCTTTATCTTGTTTCAGATGTCGAACATCATAAAGTTCTTGGGGTGTGCTCACATCCTCTGCTCATGGCCAGTATAGACAGTGAACACTTTGTGTTGTCACCTCATTTGTCCAGTTCATTGCCCAGATGCACCAAAGCCTTCTCTTGGTCAACATCTTCTATATGGTTCTAGAAGCCTTTTTTTCAAACACCTCACAAAAACTGCTAACTGAAGTCCCATCCGGGTCATAGGTAACAATGGTATGATAAGAATATGTATCAATATTACATTCTAAAGTTGGCGCATATATGTAGGATGGTGGCAGGCTATTGGAAGGGCACCGGGCATGTGTTACAGCTATTCTTGTTTATTAATATTATATTTATTCCTGTTTATTAATAGATATTGGGTAAGTGTAGTGAACACTGTACATTTATGCTGAGATTTGAGATCTTATACAGCCATTCAATAATGGGATTTTAAAGCATTGAATGCTAAGGTACCTCATTAATTATGTATGCCACAAATGGTACTTAAGAGCTGTGTGTGCTTAGCTAACCACATTCTGGAATATAGCTGAATCATTGCTAGCTTCCAACGCTAAGCTGTCACATACTTGCATTGATGTGGTAGAATACAATGCTATTATCACTTATCTATGTTCACAGTATGCTGTGTAAAACAACTGAAATATATTTGCATGCATATGTTATGTGAAATTCTTTATGTTACAACCTGTCAGTTACATAAAGGATGGTGACAGACTTCATCAATATGCATGTGTATGGGTACATGTCCATAACTATTAAGGAGTTTTTCCCCATATGCAGTTATATGGCTACAAGCAAACCAACCCCAGTGAACAACAGAAATGGACAGAATCCACTCATATTTGTAAGTATTGCAGATTAACTTATAACATCTGATGTATGTTTACAGAGAATTACAGTTTATGTGGTTGTCTGCAATATGTTCTGGGACTAATTTATGGATACTGTCTGATCCTTAATCATATAGTAGTAATTGTGATTAAATTCATTGGGGTATAGGCAATGTCAAGGTGACTTAGCATTTTGTTATTTGTTGTTGTTAAATGTAGCCATGACCGCATAACAGGCCATTTTCAAATGCTGTTGTTTTACTGCCTTGTTTTTGTAAAATTTTCAGTAGTTGTGTTGTTTACCATATCATGAAGGTCACATTTATGGTGCTGTCCTGAAGGTCACATTTATGGTGCTGTCTATCACTGTCTGCAATAATATCTGTGGTGCATCCTACATGATTGAGGTAGAATTAGTAGGTGTTATTTGATGTGTATATAACTATGGCAACACCATTGTTGTAATACAGAAGTTGTGACACATTGGTTATGCATTTGGCCCTTATTTGTCATATCTGCTGAGATGAGTTCAGATCCCAATTATGTGTATATGACATGCCCAAACATTTAAAATGGATTGCTAACTGTGAACATGTAAACTGAAGATGTTAATGTATATGACTTAGCTATTCATATATGTTTGTTCCGCCTATTTGTAAATGATGGTGGTATAGATGACATGGATTGTTTCACGCATCTATGTACTGTTAATGAGGAGTGAAGCATTCATTTGACATCTGCTTTGAACATCGTCATTTCAATATGTGGACCCCTATATAAACTCTACAATAAGTGTATCACAGTGTCATCCAGATGTCAAACTGCAACAGAAGGTACAATTTTACATCTCACAAAAATGAAATAATTACAGACGTTCTGCACCAGCATGACCACAGGTCACACTAGACCCGGGGGACATGTTGGTGATATTGTTCTGGCATGATCCTCCATGTAACAAACAAACTCCGCCACTATGAGTGGGTGGGAAATGCTACTAGAGTTGGGCCACCATTGTCTCCCCCAAATAAAATAACGTTCCTGGCCTCCCATTGAAAAACCTGCCAGGATTATCAGATACTTGGGGAGATACTGAGGAAGGTGTTCCAGGATGTACATTTATTTCCAACTTTCACAAATACATCATACATCAATTCTCACTAAAGGACATTAATCCACAATTCTTAAAGTAATGTTATATTTGTCTCACTGCAGAAGTACACTGTGATCATTACATCACACCTGATGCAGATGTTCATCATAAGTGTTATAGCAGATATCTTACCTACACAGTACATGCATAACACTGTCAGCAATATATGCAATGTTGTGTTTTTCAGTTGTGTAGCCCCAACATCATCAGGCAAAACATGCCAAGTAAGTGTCTTCTTTTTCTGTTATTGTGATCCATAGTTGTTGTGAACCTCTGCCTCCTGTTTTGACTGTGTAGTATACTCACATGTTGTTGGTTTGTGCCATTTTAACCTACAGATGCATTTTGGTGACACTTGGGCCATGAGTCATCAGGTACAGACATACCTGGTAAGGTTGCTGATGTTATAGTGCAACACTGGTTAGCACACCTGTGAGCTATGTTATTAATGTCAGCTTGTTCCTTACTGCTTGTCATGTACGTCTTTCTATGTTCTGTCAGTACGATCAATAGCTGTTGTGTGCCTTTACCTCCTGCTATGACTGCAGAGTATACTGACATGTTGTTTGTGTGCCATTTTTTTATACAGGTTCCTCTTTACCTCAGATGACATGCTCCCTAACCAGAGATGTCATACCTGATAAGGCAGTCTATATGATTGCTACATTTTACTATTGATAATTACATCTGTGCCCTTAAAGACTAATGTTGTCTTGTTAACCTGCTTAGGACACCTGCACTCTGTATGTCATCACTGACCAGCTGATATGGGTATATCTTATTTGCTGTTTACGTCAGGAGGAATGCAACATGATGCCTTGTATGTGCTTAATATTGACTTGTGCACATTTATCTTTGTACAGAACAGTGGCATTGCAACCCTCAGCACCAGCAGCAGAGTTAGAGGAGGACATGTTAGGTAGGTTTTAGTAGTTTTATTGACATTATCTGTCATATTTGATTGACATGTAAATGACATATCTCGGTTATATAGGTTCATAGGTTCATAGGTGTATACTAGGCTAATGATACTGGGGCCTTTACAAGCCTAGCCCATAGGATTACCCTGGCATCATGCCATCCGACCTTAGTTCCTAGTAAATCTGTCGAGTAAAGCCACTGGAGTGATCCCTGGGGTGAATTTTCTATTTCTCATCCACTCATCAAGATTTCTCTTGAAGCGGGCCATTTAGGTGCTCTGCTTGACATGTATGGGAAGTGTATTCCATAGCATGGGCAGTCTCTGGGTTATGAACCTGTCCCTCCAGCATTTTCTGTTGATTGTGGTATTGAGGTTGATGTCTCTGGAGTGTGTGGTGTGGAGGGATTGGGATTTCTTTAGATGTAGCATTTCTAAAAGAGCTGGATGAGACATGGCTTTGTAAGTCAAACTGAGATCGCCTCTAAGTGGGCGATATGCGACAGAGAATAGTTGGAGTTTTTTTAGTCTGTCTATATAGGACAAATGTTTAAGGCCTAGGATCCTCTTTGTGAGGTACTTTTGTGGCATCTCCAGTTGTTGCAGGTGTTTAGTGAGGTACATGCCAAATGGGGCATTGTACTCAATGATTGGTCTAATGAGGGAAGAGTAGAGGGAAGAGTATATATGTGCATGTATGAGTGTCAAAAGGTGTCCTCTTACTATTACAGGCACTTGAATGTTCACAGCAGCGTCATGGCTCTGACTTGCACATGCTGATCATATAGTACACTAGCTGCATGTGTTATACTATGGTCCAGAGACCAGACATGGAGAGTTTATGTCAACACAGGCTTCACAGTAGTATCAGTTGCATGTCCTGCTGAAAGCCTTGTTAATGTGGTGCTGGAGCAGTGCTATAGTGTACTGAATGTTATAGGCCTTAACTATACTGAACATATTACCTCCATTAGGGAGAAACAGAATCCCTCTCATTAAACATACACATGACTCTCAGACATCAATGTATGTGCTGCAATGTGTACACACATTTGCTGTTGGTCCCTCAACTGTGACCCCAACATTCACGTCTAGACAGACACATCACACAATTGCTCCTACCCACACTGTCTCCCAAAATAGTAGTGTCATTACATCCAGCTCCTCAGTAAAGCACCTTTGGCTGTGTGTTTCTGGACATGACAATGGCAGCAAGAACCACAGTGTGAGCCATCAGTCTGGGTGCATTAGACTGCATTAATGTAACACTGACAGTTCATCCAATGTGTATTCTGCTGTGGCACTGTGACCCTGTGGCAATGATGACTGCTGTATTGACACTGGGCAGGACTCACGATGGCTTGCAGCCATCGCGATCCAGGAACAGCCAGATTGTGCGTGTAAGAGAGCACCTAAAATGGCTCTTACACGGGCAGGGTGTGGATATGCTCATTACCTCACTTGCAGCTGAAAGGCATGCAAATGAGGTTAATTTGCAATCCAGGAAGCAGAAACCTGCCTGTGTAAGAGCCGTGTTATCTGCAGAAATGTACTCAGTTGATAACTGAGTACCATTCTGCAAATAACACAATGGAGCCATGTCAGCTCCAAATAAAGGTTGCAAATGTTGCAGGCACCATGCCAATGGCCAAATATGTGGCCACTGGCAATGTACCCTGATGTAAACATGAAATAAAAAGATTTTATTTTTTTCAGCGATCGCCGATGTTTAAACAGCTCAGCATCGCGCAAACAGACTGCGCTATAAAAAAACAAAAAAATAAAAATATTAAACCCACAAATGTGGGTTAATGCAAAAAAAGCATGAGTATACAATGGAAGGGAATAGCAGGATAAAACAACATGGCCACTGAGTAGGGGTTGCTAAGGGGGGAAGCGGAGTGTAAGACATGTAACTAAGCATTAGTAGGCAATCCTATGTAAATGAGTGGAGGATAGCGAATCGCACTGTTACATAGAAAATGAGCACAATCTGTGCAGTGAGGAGTAGGATAAGGGGGAGTAACATAGTAGGAGATAGTTGACATCACAGGGGGGGAATGTATGAAAGGAATGCAGCTCATTGGAACACAGTGGCATGCGAAAGCTGTCAGTCACACATCATGGAAAGAGGAGTGTCAACAAGTAGGCATGGGAAAGCCAAGAAATGGAAGGTGTACACTATGGATAACACCAAAGTTTCTTGCTGGGCATGCATGCACGCGTGTGCGCACTGGTAGGCACGAGTAAGATAGAGTGCACACGTGTCAGCGTGAGTGCGCGCGTTTAAGACAGAATAAGCATATAGGAGCCTGTTTAAACATCTGTAAGCTTGTTTGAGCTGGTGTGCTTGTGTTTTAACCCAAATAAGCAGATTCTAGTGTGTCTAAGCATGTGTGTGCATGTGTTAGCCGCTGTGAGCGTGTTTATGCTGGTATGCACATTGCTCCCCCCTGAGGAAACAGAAGGGAAAAAGGTAGCATGGGAAATAGTAGGAAGCTAGCAGAAATTACTGGCAGAGCTAGCAGGTGAAAACAATCAGAAGCAGGCAATTACACAGACAGAACAGTAGCCCAGCCCAGCACTTAAAATACTGCAAACAACAGTGCAGAATGTTTCTCTCAAGAGACACTGCAACAGAGGAGTAAGCTACTAGAAGTGAATACTGAAAAAGCTTCACTCAGACCAAAAATGCTAGGGGCTGCCATAGCTGTTATAATGAGACATATGCAACTTGCTGAGGGTGGTGACTATGCAAATGCTGCCAGACAATCCACAGTGAGGAGACGGAGAAGAGTGTACAGGCCCAGGGTCACCTACCAGGGGTTACATGAGCTGGAGATAGTGGAGTGCTATAGAGTGGACAGAGACCTCCTGCAGCAAATTGTTGAGCTGTGCAGGCCATGCCTCACACACAGAACCAACAGAGGGGAACCCATCCCAATGGAAACCAAGGTATGTGTTGGCCTAAGAATACTAGCAACAGGTACCTTCCAGAGACCAACTGGTGATATGATGGGGATATCACAGGCATCAGCATCTAGGGTACTGCACCAGTTCCTGGATGCCATGTCAGCACATGTCGGTGAGCATGTATATTTCCCCAATTCCCATGAGGTATTGGCCAGCAATATGCATCTCTTCCAGAAATAGCGGAATACCCTGAGATAGTGGGTGCAATAGACTGCACGCATATACACATCAAAGCACCAGCTGGTGAGCTGGGTAGGGCCTACATTAACCGCAAGGGCTTCCCCTCCATCAACTGCCAAGTCGTGTGTGATGCCCAGGTCATAATAATGAATCTGTGTGCTGGCTGCCCTGGAAACTACCACGATTCACATATCTGGCATCTGACACAGCTGTACCAGACATTTGCCAATGGGGACATCCCACATGGTCACTTAGTGGGGGATGCTGGCTATGCACTGGAACAGTGGCTGATGACACCCATCAGAAATGCACACACACCTGAACAAGAATGCCATAATGAGGCACACGCTCAAACACGAAATGTAATCGAGCGTGTGTTTGGGCTGCTGAAGTCACGGTTCCGGTGCCTGGACACATCTGGTGGAGCCTTGCAGTGCTCACCAACTACATGTACCCAAATCATCATGGTATGTGCTATGCTACATAATATGATTCTGCAAAAACAGCTACAGCAGGACCAGCACAGGGCTGAGCCAAACAGCCCCCCACCATTGCCAAGCCAATCACAGGCAGAGCGTGACTCGGAAGAGGAACAACCTAAACCTGCCCCAGTAGGCAGAAGGAGGCGTGCCCAGTGTGCCTTGGCCTTGGCAAAGCAGCAACACATAGCACATACACTGGCTCAGTAGGAACCCAGGAAATTATACCTCTCTCTGACTCACACATATAGTAAAAGGGATGCCTAAGTTGACATAACCTGTTATCAAACATGTACAGGGAGTGTAGTATGTGCATCCAACATAGACAACCCTGCAGCACCACCTGAGGCATGATTGCCATGTGTTAAGCAATGCAACACCATGTAGTATATGCAAACATGATGACCCTGACTAACATCCTACCCTCACCAAGCATGATGCCACAATATGTGTTAGTTAAACAATTTAATTCTTAGCTTGTTAAAGTTTACATATCTTTTCTTCTCTCTCTTCACTATCTCACTTTCCCAGATTTTCACTACCCTTTTTACGGGACCCAGCTATACCATAAAAAATTAGCTCTGCCCTCCTTGAAGACCTGAACTGTGCCCAGTTAATCCCATTACAAGACTTTTGTCGGGGAACAACTCATATTAAAAAGAAAGACTGCCTAAGTATGTTTATGCTATATATTTGTCCCTGAATATTTAACATGTGTGCCTAGCCTACCTACCTGCCCAGGACTACCAGCAGCCAGCGACAGTCCCCTATATCTTGCTGACCAAACCCTCATTCCTACTCTGTTATTACTATCACTAGTATTTCTACCTTCCCTCCTTTAAATTCTACTGTATTACCTACTACTATTCCTATCTCTATCTTATTTTTTTCCTATACATATCTGCTTCTATAACTTTGCCTTCGACGTGGCCCCCTTACACTTCTTGTTCCTCCTCCTCTGAATCTTTACCCAACTTACTGTTTTCAGCCTTCTACCTGGATCTGTACTCTAGTATATTCTCCATTCCTCTCCCCTGCCCACACTGTCCCGATCTTAACCTGCCTACTATAGCTCTGCCTATAACATACCCTAAAACTTCTTAATATTTATACTACCAGTTTTAACTTACCTGCTGTTTATACACCTGGCTGATTGTTTCCTCTCAGCAATTTCCTACTCCTTTGGCTCTGCCCGCTCTGTTCACCCTTCAGGCTCACTCCGCTCCCCTCCCTGCCCCCAAATCCCACCCGCCCCTGGGACCTCTACATTTATCCCCACATAACCACACCCACCACATTCCCTAGCCAATCAGAACATATTCTTCTCTCCACCCACTCCATAGCAGACTCCTCCCTTATCCACCCTTTCCCTCTCCGAACATATACCTATTTTATACTATCCCCACTCATCTCAACATGTCCTACACTCACCTTCCTCTCCTACTACTAACTCTTCTAACTATTCTTACCTCTACCTACCTCATAACCTACTATGAGCAACCTTTAAATTCTACCTTTTGTACTCCACACAAACATACCCCAGCTACCCCTACCCCCACAACCACACTCACAAGCCATAGCTGTCCCATATACAGCAACTCATATCTTGAACCTAAATATCATCGCCTCTCACACATCAAATACCTTATTCTTCGACTCACAAAACACTGGTACTGCATCAAACCCTCACAACTAACTAACCTTATTCATGGTTTATCATTAATTTATGGGGACATCCACCCCAACCCAGGCCCTAACACAGACATACCATCCCCTAATTCCCAAACACTGAATCCCATGTCTACACCACAAACTAAACCTCCCAAATCTCTTACAATAGCTCATTTAAACATCAGTAGCATATGTAACAAACTTCCGGCTCTTCATGCCCTACTCGAAGTCCAGCAGTATGACATTCTCTGTCTTACTGAAACCTGGCTTAAACCCACAATAAAGGATAACAAAATTATCCCCCCTGGCTATAACATCCTAAGACAAGACCGGCTTAATAAAAAAGGGGGAGGAGTAGCTATACTCTTCAAAACTGGACTGGAAATAAGTAAATCAGCCCTTACCCCACCACATGACTCTAATGTTGAACTAATTATTTCCAAACTCTCCCTAAACTCACACAAGACTATTAATATCATCTGCACTTATCTTCCCCCAGGCAACAATCCCCCCATATTAGAAGACCTACTAAACTGGTTTTCAATAAATCTCCTTCAAGAAACAATACTACTAGGCGACTTTAATATTGATTGGAACTTATGCAAACAAGCTAATCCATCTACCATTATTAACTTACACGGATTTCATCAAACCATTAACTCCACAACTAGAACAAATAAAAACAATAACAAAGAAACCATACTCGACTGGATCTTGACTAATAGTCCCCAACAAAAGTACTCAACAGGTACCCTCCCAGACGACCTTAGTGACCACTCTCTCACATACATCATTAGGCACAAAACTCATCTAACAACACCCCCCCCCTAATTCACTTATCTCGCAGCAAAAAACACTTTAACCTTCAACAGTTTCAAAATGAACTCAGCGTAATCAACTGGGCACCTCTAAAAACTCTCCCAATAGATGAGGCTGTTAACCACTTTAATAATACCTTTTTTACTATTCTCGATCATCATGCCCCCACCCGTTCTATACGAATGAAATCTAAAACAGCTCCATGGCTTACAACCAACACCAAACAACTTATCCTTAGTAGGAATAAAGCCTGGACTAAATGGCGAACCACTAAAGACTCTTTTGATCACCTTAGCTTCAAACAAAAAAGGAACATGACTAAGCTTGCTATCATACAAGATAAAAAGAACTATTATACCCAGCTACAGCAATCCTCCCACCACCAACCACAAAAATTTTGGAAATCAATTAACTCACTACTATCCCCTGGCAAGGTCAAAACTCCCAACCCACTCGGCTCCTGCCCTGACTCTCCCCTACAAACTGCTAATGCATTTAATAACTTCTTTATGTCTACCATACTTAAACTGGCCAACCAACAAAGCCCCGACCCCTCATTACTAGGGAACACTAGCTGCACTCCACATCCATTTCTGCTTAAACCCATACCCACCTCCTATATTCTACACTTACTTCAGAAACTCAAACCCTCAACCCCCTCAGCTGACAAATTGCCGGCTGAATATCTCCAGCTAGGTGCTACAGCTATTGCCTACCCTATCTCTATTCTAATCAACAGAACCATAAAAGAAAGTACTATACCCTCAATCTGGAAAATCTCCCACATCATCCCTCTCTTCAAAGGGGGCGATTCATTTGAATACTCTAACTACCGCCCTATAGCACTGCTATCTCCTATTGCTAAAATAATGGAGAAATGCATCAACAAACAGCTTTTAAATCACCTCCTATCTAATAATCTCCTAGCTACTTGCCAACATGGCTTTCGTCCCTACCACAGCACCACCATAGCCTTATTATCCTTCATAGACTCTATTAATATAAACCGGAATAACAATCTTCTTTCATCAGCATTCTTTGTTGACCTGTCAAAAGCCTTTGACATGGTGAACCACCAACTCCTCCTACATTGTTTAAAATCTCTGTCTCTCAATAATCTTGCCTTAAACTGGTTTACTTCCTATCTTCAGAATCGGAAACAAGCTGTTTTATGGAACAACAATCTTTCCGAACTTCTCCCCACCACTTTAGGAGTACCTCAGGGCTCGATCTTAGGTCCTCTTTTATTTTCCATCTTTATTAATGACCTGAATCTTGCCACCCCACTAACTCCTTGCATTCAGTACGCCAATGACACCACCATCATCTGCTCTGCCACAACCCAAGCTGACCTCCACTCACTTACTCAAAAAACTTTTACCACCATTGAACAATGGTTCTCCAATCGCTGCCTTCTCTTAAACCCTAAGAAAACTAAACTTCTCCTCTTCTCACCCACACACCTGTCTCCCCCTATTAGTTTCACACTCACTTCTAACAATGGCACCCTTATCTCTCCCGACCAAACAACCAAACTTTTAGGAGTTACTATTGACAACCTACTTAAATTTGATGTACATATAAACTCTATCATAAAAGCAACTAATAGAAAATTAGGTTCTCTCTACAGAATCAAATCTTTCTTAACACCTGAAGCAAGAACTACCATAGCCAGAACATATCTTCTCTCTACTCTACTATATGCATCCCCCATTTATACTAATCTTTCTAAACATAGCATCAAAAGGCTTACAACAGCCTACTGCAACATTGCCAAATTTGCCACTGCCTCTCCATATAAAACACATCACTGCCTGAACCTCCATAACCTAGGGTGGCTTGAGTTACCTCACCTAATTCAATACTACCAACTTACAATTGCCCATAAAGCCCTTCACCACCCGGAAAATATACCAATGCTCTCTACTCTGATAAAACCCTATAATAACCTAAAAACCCTGCGCTCCTCCAGTAAATTACTGATTCAAACTTCTCTAGCAAAGAATACAGCAGGTGACTCTATATTTTCCAACTCAGTTGGTAAAGTTTGGAATCAACTTCCTCCAGACCTTATAGCCCAAACTTCTATCACACTATTTAAAACTCAACTAAAACATTTTCTAACCAATCACTGGCTTTGCTCGTGCAATTTCCCTAGCTGAGCACATACCTCCTACCGTCTCCTGCATCCTTTGCACTGTCTACCAACTCTATTTCTCCATCTCTTTTCATTTCTACCTAAGAAATTGACTCTATTAACAAAAAACTATTATTTTCTACTAACTCTATTTTTTATCCTTCAAACTACATAATTACTTATGTCTTTATTGTATATACATGTACTGAAGAAATTTAATATTTTATGTATTCTCTTACTGAAAAACTTGCCTAAATACCTGTATTAGATGTGTCTTAAATTCGCTATGTATTTCGAATGCCTGTTTTAGTTGTGTCTTAAACTGCCTATGCACTTCGAATGTACTCTTGTTACTTTGCATTAGATAATGGAGCTTTTCTCCTCGGGCCTCCACTGAAAATGGACATGTATCCAGTTGGACTAGCCCGGTTAACAAATGTAAAATAAATAAAATAAAATAAAAATAAATAAAAAATAAATGTAAACGAGATGATCAATTACAATGATTGGCATAAGTATTGCCATTAGTCAAAAGGGATCCAATGCATGCCAGCCTGGGATGACATGCTGAGCAAGGCACGATGCTCCACCTCCATAGGTATCACAAGGGATAAGAATCTAGATGTAATGCTACCCAATGCCAGATGTCCAAACTGAAAGATGCATGCAGTCTAAACTCCCCTCAGCATGGAGAATGTTGATATCTGTCCTGTAACAGAAAACTGGGTTAAGGCTCACAAGAGCACCCTAACACTACCAGGTTACACCTCATACCGTGCTTTACAGCCCCAAAACATGGAACAAACTACAAAAGGAGGGTGAGTAGCAATAATTGTCAAGGATAACCACACCCCCATGTTGGTACCACAACAAGAAGCAGCATGGATTATCCATGCTCAAGTAACAGTGGCTAAGACTGCCTGCCAGTTTGTAGCCTGCTACAGACTACTCTCCTAATGCCAGGAACTGCACTTGGCCTACGCTGGAACACATGGAAATATCAAGCTTTCCAATTATATTGGGTGACTGAAAATACTCAAACATAGACTGGGAGCATTATCCCAGCACCAACACCCTAGGCCAAAGGTTCCTAGAATCCATAAACCAACATGCTCAGGAACAATGTACCACTCCCACAAGAGGAGTAAGCATACTGGATGTGATAATCAGCAACATGGGTACTCTATGGCCAGATGAGAAGTGTATTCCTCACTGGTAAGATCAGACCATAGAGTAATCACACTGGATATTCACAGCCGGACCACAGTCCCTGTCCAGAAAACCACAGTGAAAAACATGTGTAAAGGAAATGTTGCACTCCTCCAAACAGATGTGGAATCCATTAAAGGCCCTGTTCCTGTAGAAAATATGGGCCACACCTCAGAACCCTTTATAAATGCATTCTATGAACACAGTCAGGAATGCATGGATTATGCAATCCCAAATAAAACCAAGGCCCAATACCATACACACAGGCATCTGGCATGGTGGACCACGGCCATTACCAAACCATGCAAGAGAATGAGGAAGTCACCACATGATAGAGAAAACCCAAAAAGGGAAGTAATCTCTGATCAGTATTATGGCAATAAAATATGGCCAGTCATAAAATCCCCTTAGGCCAGCTACAACAAGCTGAATCTGTGAATCTTGGAAAATATTACACCTGCCCCATGTACACAGACAACCCCCTCCACCCCCCAAGAAATACAAATATATATGAGAGATGCAAGCATGTCTCCAAAAGGAGGCTGAGCTCACTCAACTCAGTACTGTCTAAACTAGTCAGGAGGAGAAGGTAACCACACACACCACAAACCCACTCACATAGACCTATCACAACTGCAAACCAAAGACATAAACACACAAAAACATTCCTGGAGGCTATAATTAAAAACCACCAAATCAACAGAGGCCTCCAAAGCAGACACCCAAGCAACCACTACCCCCAAACATCGCACATGCAACACATAGTACACCAAGTCGGTGTGCCAAACAGTCACAGCCCATAAGGACAAACAACATGCCTGATACACTTCTAATAGGTGACTCCATAGGCAGACACACTGATGTCCCGCTCACCAGACTGAACAAGAAAAAGGGTACAGTAAGCTGCCTGTAGGCTGCTACAATCTGCCACATAACACAATAATGCAGGTCACTCCAAAGCAAGTACAAATATGACTCAGTCATTGTCCATGCTGGTGTGAATGACCTGAGACATACCTTCCTGGACTACATGTAAAGAGACATAGAGGAGCTCTCCGATTATGTAGGCCAGGCCGGTATGACTCTGACCCTGATCAGCATCCTACCCCCACCAAGAATAATACCACAGTACAAACACAGAATGATCAGCTTTAACAATTGGCTCAATTACTGGTGTCATTCCAAGGGGATACAATGTGTATCTGCTTGGGATGTCATGCTTGACAAGCCATGCTGCTTTGCCAGGGATGGCTTGCACCTGTCACCCCTGTGTGTCTGGATATTGGCTAAGGCTCTTGCCACCTCCATAGTGCCTTTTGTAGGCAAGGATGAAAAGACAAACCCACCTCCCCAGAAAACATAAGTGGAAAAAAACATGAGGGTAGTGCTCAATGCCGGATGTCTAAACCACAAGATGCACACTCTCGAGGCCCTCCCCAGTATGGAGAACATCGATGTCTGTGCAGTGATGGAAACTTGCATCAAGGCTCCTGAGAGCACCCCAGCACTACCAGGTTATACCTCAAATCATGCTTTTCAGCCCCAAAACCTGGACCAAACCACAAAAGGAGGGGGAGTATCCATATTCAGCAAAGATACCCACACGTCCAGGTTACTGACAATGCACAAAGCATTAGAGACCATCCATGTGCAACTAACTGTAGGCAAAACCGCTGTACAGTTTGTAGCATTCTAGAGACCACCCTCTCAGACCCAGAAACACCACTCAACCTCCCTGAAGACACTGGAGAGTATGAATGTCTCCCCAAATACCAAACAAGGTACTCACAAATCACCACATAGGTGGTAATCCATTACGTATGGAAGAAGTAATCAGGGACCTAGGGACACAAGTGGACAGTAACCCACATGCAACACTCACTTTGCCAACATGGCTAGGAAGACCACCTATATTGGCCACCTTATCATGAAAGGATTCACATCTACATCAAGAGAGGTCATTGTGCCCCTATACTCTTCTCTTATCAGGCCCATAAGTGTGTACAATACCCCATTTTGGATGTACCATACCCGACACCTGCAGCAGTTAGAAAGACCTCAAAAGTACCTGACCAAGAGGATAAAGGGTGTCAAACATTTGTCATATGCTGCCTGGCTGACAACACCCCAGCTGTATGCAGTCACATACTGCATACTCAGAGGAGATGTATGCCCGATGTACAAGGTCATGTCCAATACAGAAGTGATGGTCATGTTCCACCTCAGAAAATCCAAAGCCATTAGAGCCGTGAGAGTGACAGATGTCAACCAGAACACATAAATAAATCGGATGTGCTGGAGGGACAGATTCCTAACCCAGAGGCTTCCTACACTCTGGAACAGAACCCACTCCATGTTAGGCAGAGCCCCTCACTGACTCTCTTCTGCAGGAATCTTGCCAAGTGGATGGGAGATCGTAGATTTACACTGGGGGTCTTCAGTGTGTCACATCTAGACAGAGGCACAGTAAAGTAAACCCTAAATGGCCATAATATTCACATAGCAAGGGGTGGCGAAAGCCACACACACTCTGGCTAGGCTGCTAAATGCCCTAGGGCAGATAGCCCAGTATGAACCTATGAACCTATGGAGATACAGATTGTACAGGACACTAAGGATAATCACAAGGCTGTCTTAACTGGTGGTAGGAACCTTGTTGGGAATTCACAGATATGCTCTGAATTACCAAATATTACAAACAATACACCAAACCCACACACATTGCCAACATCCAACCTGACAGGTTCAGTGCAAACCCCCCCCCCCCCCAAATGACAAATATCTATCCCAGCAGAGTGATGGCCCCCTGACAGTGCAGATGCTGAGGTAACAGGCAGCATCTTCAAAGCAAGACACGCAACATCAATGGTACGAGATGGTGTCCTGGGCTGTGTCCAACATGAACTCCAAGAAGAATGGAATGCCAATTAACACTACTGCTCAATTTCAGCCTTATAACAGGATATGTACTCAAAGAGCAGTGTACAGCAACAGTGGTCCCTCTCCACAAAGGTGGTGCCTCAATGGATACTGCAAACTATCACCCCAGAATCCTGACAAACTTGGTCTGCAAAGCTATGGAAAGGATCATCATGGGCCTCAGAAATAAAGATATTGGGGACCTACAGACACTGGACCCTACTCAGTGTGGCTTTCTTAAGGGCAGATCCTGCCCCTTAAACATGTCTGACTCATTTGAAACAGTCATCAAGGCCATTCATGAGGGGAATGTGGTCCACACAGCCTATCTGGACCTTGCAAAAGCCTTCCATACAATACCCCACATGTTCATTATAGATAAGCTCACCAGCTTAAATATAAACCCCTATGTCAGTAGATGGGTTGCAAACCAGCCCAAGGACAGAACTGACATGGTCAGACATGCTGCAGCCATGACAGACTACAAACCAGCTACAACTGGCATCCCACAAGGCTCAGTCCTGGGACCTCCCTTGCATGGTATATATTTCCCATAGGTACAGGCCAACATGGAAGAACTGTGTCTGAACAAGTTTGCAGAGGACTATAAACTGGGCACCTTATCTGACCCTCCAGCTGACACAAGCACCCTACAAAGGGGCCACATAGAAACAGACAAGTGGTGCCAGAGCCATGTCATCAAGCTAATTGCAGAAAAGTGTATAGTCATCCCCTGTGGATAAACAGTAAGTGCCCACCAATTACCACATAGGTGTTAACCCATTAAGTACTTTAGAAGTAATAATAGACCTGGGGACACAATTTGATAGCTATCTTGCATTTGACAACCATGTGGCTGTAGTGGTTACAGAAACATACCATATACCCACCTAATCATGAAGGTAGTCAGATCTAGATCAGGGGAGATCATCGTGCCTCTTCAGTCATCCTTCATCAGCCTCACAATTGAGTACAATGGCCCCTGTGGCATTTACCTCAGCAGACACCTCCAGCAACTGGAAAGACCCCAAAAGTACCCCACCAGGAGGACCAAAGAGCTCAAACAGATGCCATGTGTTGCCTGATTAAACAAACTGCAGCTCCACACAGTGCCATATTGCCTGCCCAGAGGCAATCTGTGCCTGATGTATAAAGCCATGTCCAAGCTGGAATCAATGAACATGCTGCACCTTGTACAATCTGAATGCCAGTGAGCTATGCACATGAGATACCTGAACCCCAGCACTGGCACACATACATAGGACATGCTGTAGTGATTGATCCATAACCCAGAAGCTCACTCCACTCTTGAGTAAACTCCCAGTACAGGTTATCCAGAGAGTCCCTCTTTGACTCTCCTCAACAGGAATCATGATGAGTGGATGGGAGATGGAAGGTTTACCCTGGGTATCACTGTTATGTCACGGGTAGACAGAGGCACATTATACTAACCTTGAAATATGTGATGTCAAATTCCAGTTACAATGTGTGTTGAAGGACAAACACACTCTCTGACTAGCAGTAGAAATGGCCTAGTTGTTTGTCAATGTCCACCCAAGTTGTGGAATACGCCACCAATGTTGGACAAGCCTGGTGTAAGTAGTCCATATCCGAACAAAATGCAGCATGGCCATATGTGCACAACTGGCCCTTAACCAGTCTGGTGTGCTCACTATGAATATTGAAAGCAGTGATAGGACCGAAACCCAGGATACTGTCCACCACAGTGAAAGTATTGAACCAGTACACTATACAATATTACAGTGTATGGTCAGTATGAAAGGATGTTGACAACTGTATGCAAACTGTCCCATGGAAACCCTGCAGACACAGTATAATCCCTGTCAGGTTCAGACACAAAACAGTTGGGCAGTATGTACACAACATGATTCCCAACACACAACTATAAATGTGAAATACTGTGGAAGTTCACACACACACACAAATGTAGTGGACTGAAGATCTCAACATATGGAAAGCACACACTGGTCATGCTCACACACTTTGATAAATGAGACATATGTCAGGCAACAAGCCATGGAATATGCCTGAACTGGGCATGCTCACACACACAGGCCATGTCTCAGTTTAGCAGTTGGCCACACATATGTGGTATTTGTATGTGTTAAACCAGGAACCAACCACAAGACGGCAATCTGCCCAGTGCACACAGTTAAATGACTACAGGGACATACGTTAAATAGTGGATCCCACACATATTCAAACATCTTCCGCAGATACACAAGTTGTACATAGAAACAGGGAAAGCTATGGCAATAAAGACCTGCAAACAGTTTATCAGCAACAAATATTGTGCAGCTGACAATTAAACATATGGGTGTAGAGGTCAATACTAGGCTGTTTGCCCTAGGGAATACAAGCTTAGCCAGAGTGTGTTTGGCATCTGCCTCCCTAGTACAGTAGGCTACTGTGCCTCTGTAAATTAGGTCACAGAAGGCACCATGTAAGGCTAGTGTGCTGTGCCTCCGTCAAGCAGGGACACAGTGGAGATCCCAGGGGTTGAATTTGCAATGTCACATCCATGTTTGAATCCTGCAAATGCTCAGTGTGTGTGTGTGTGTTTGGGTGAGGGGGGTTAGTGTGTGTGCAATACTGTGTGAAAGAAATGTCCCTTTTGCCAACTAGAAGAACACACTGCATGATGCACACTCCTCTTTGGAGATGTACCTGTAGCTAGTATTCTGCAGGCTGCACATAACTTGCTATCCCACTGGGATGGGTTCCCCTCTGTTGGCTTTGGGTCTGAGTTGAAGATACAGCACAGCTTAATGATTTGCTGGAAGCATGTTTCTTGTCCACCCTGTAGTTCTCTACTATCTCCAGATCCATGTAGCCCCTGGTAGGTGCCTGGGTCTGAACACTTTTCTCCTCCTCCTCAGTCTTTGGCAGTTGTCCAGCATTATCCTGATCCCTGCCCTCAGCTTCTAGCACATACTGATGGATCAAAGCAATAGGCAGCCCCAAACATATTTTTAGGTTCAAAAATTCCCCATGTGTACCCTGCCAATGAATTTGCAGTGTTTGGGGGCAAAGGAAACAGACTATAAGGTGTTTGTATAGATTTATACTGTTGTGCCTGCAGATGCTGCCTTTGCAGGATTGTCTGATTATGATGCATTGCACCTGCCAGGTATTTTTATTTGTACTTGATTGGCTTGTATTCTGCTAATTCCCTTTTTTTCTTTTTTCCCTTCCCATTTTTCACCCCTTTTAAGCCCCAAGGTGCACGAGGTGCAATCGGTGCCCAAATGTAAACAGTCACTGCTATTTCCATTTTTTAGACCCAGTGCCCACCCATTACCAAACCCACATTTTTAGCTAAAGGTAAAACAATGAAAATGGCTACTGAACAAGAACCTGCTCTTCATTTTGTAGAATAGTCACTACAATATCAGACATTACCTTGCTTGGCTGTACTTGCTTAACTCATCTATGAGCCATGGGCTCAGTCTGCTTATACCAAGCATGACACACTCCCTTTTTCATGTCTGCTGCTCCTCCTGCTTACACCACACTGCCTTATAGCACTTACATGGTTAGGTGCAGTTTGGCACTTTGCTTTCTTTTTTGTGATTCAATAAATGCTCCTCATTAGCATGCCCCTGCCTTGATCCTAGTTACAGCACTACTTTTAGAGCCTTTCCTTAGCAACCTGTTCTATTATTATTTTTGATTCTGCATGCCGTTGACTATAATGGCAAAATGCAGATTTCACTTAAAATTTCCTTCTTACATTTTATTTTTACTAGCTGCTTACCTGGCCACTTATTTGCTGTGGCTCAGTCTGGTTAAATGGAAAAGAAAGAAAAGAAAGTGCTGCGTTTCTAATATGTTTAATTTCACAATGCTTGTGGGTATACAATTATCTTTTTGTTGTTCCATTGTCTGTGTGCAGATATATATAGAGATTGTCTGGTTTGCCGACTCCAGAACATGCAACATATAATTGTCCATGTGAGGAAGCAATCCGTGTGTAGATCTAGACCACGATACCAATTCTAAAGATTGGCCCTGGAGGCTTTGTTGATGGTGATTGCAAAGTACCAATGCCAGTATTGGGAATTACAATCTGTGGCTTTAAACTGAAACGGCATATCCGTTGGAATCATAGGAATCTCGGGAATGAGGACATCTTCACCTTTAGAAAGGTCCTGTCAGAGATTGTTGCTTCTATGGCGTTGCTCACATTAAAATTTTTTACTGCAAGCCGTGTGCGTTGCAAAGCTTTGGCTGGTTGATATTTAGCAGCATGATAATTGCTTGGCGCAAATTTTCAATTGGCATCTGGCAGGTCAAGACGAATTCAAAAATTCTGTTGGATAATTAACGCTTCATCTGCTTCCACAACAGTGACGATGGACTTGTATGTGACTGCCTCACTTTGAATGTTAGACTGAATAATATTAAGTTCGTAGACATCAACATCTTTGTTCTTGGCGCATAAAGGATAGCTTCGTTCAGTCAGCCAATTGTGATTCTTATAATTGGTTTGAATATTGGGAAATAGTTTTCCTTACCAATTCTTCTTTTGACCTCACTAAATTGCAGAATTTATGAGGCAATGAGAATGCGTCTTGAGGTCAGATCAACCAACACCTTTCCGTTCCCAATTTCCAGCAATGCGATGTAGAGAATATCTCAGCTTATCCCGATCGTTTTGCAGCTGGACATCATATTTGTAGTTAATTTTAATGCATCTTCTACGTGCTAGCCACAAAGTAGAGTATTTCAGGCAAGCATTGATTTCGTCTGGCTGGTGTTGATCGAGGAAGTACAGGTAATGTTTGCCTGAAATCTTCTGCAAGCAATATTAATGCATTCCCAAATGGTCTGATGTTTCCACGCAAATCTTGCAATGATCAATCAAGATCCTCGAGCAATTTTTTGTGCACCATTGTGCATTCATCCCAAGCAATAAGTTTGCATTTCTGCAATAACACCACTTTTCCCATGCCGGATGCTTTGGAAATGTTGCACGTGGGAGTTTCAATGAACTGCATGTTCAATGGCAATTTCAAAGCGGAATGAGCAGTTCTTCCACCTGGTAGCAATGTCGCAGCTATTCCTGACAATGCAAGAGCTAAGGCTATGCCATTTTGGGATTGAATTGCTGCCAGAATCAATGTAATTACGAACATTTTACCAGTTCCTCCTGGTGCATCTAAGAAGAAGATTTCTCCAACCCCCGTTATTGACAGTTTGCATTATTTGATCATAAATGCCTTTTTACTCAAGCATTAGCTTAGGAATATCTGATTGCACATACGACAAAAGATCACCCGTGTTGTAGTTTTGTTCACGACGCAATTCTACATTGAACGAAGCAGCAGCAGATCGATTCGGTGATGGCATTCCCAATTGATTGAGAACTTTGTTCGCGATTTCTAAGCACAAATCTTCAATCATTATCAATGCTTTGTTGTAGATTTCTGCTGTGAAATCCATGTTCATATTTGAATTTTCCTTGCGTATTCGACAGAAAATATCTTCAGCCATGTGCAATTTATATTTCTCCCATAGCTCTGTTGGAGATGAAGGAGAGCAGGTGGTCATGATTGCAAACAATGCACGAATGTGATTTGGATGTGATGTATTGCATCATTAATGCATCCCATCACAGTGTCAGTCATTCTCCAATAAATTCAGGAAGCTTGACATGCACTGCGGAAAGTGGCGTAATGTAACACCATTGACAATTCTCAATTGCTGGAAAGACATTGGACTGGGCACACCAACGGCTTGCGAAGAAAGAAGCATTCATTTTGATTGGGATGCACGGTGTACAGATCTGCCTATCGTGGAGTTCCTTTGAATATGCTGTATGCCAGGTTGTCCGTCAACTCGCTCTCCTCATTTCTGAAATTACGTCGTTCAAATGATTTTCTACTGCATTCCATGTGTGTCGTAGGCACTTCCGAACACAGCAGTGTTTTGCAAACCGTCATTTGACATAATGTGAAGAAAGCAGTTAGCGTTGTAGCCAGTGGATTCAGGGCTATTTGTTGCACATTTGCAGCTGTGAAATAAACGTGTTATCCATTTTCTACATGTACTGCTAAGTGAAAAACAGCTGGACTTCGTTCATGTATGGGAAATGAAAGAATTCACCATACAGCTTCATTGCTGCTTATGTGTCTTCCAGCCTGATACTGTGCGATTTCATCGATAAGTATGACCACATTTTTATCACTTCTTTCTGATTGCATGCAAAACTGCCATATCGCTGCCTTTATTCACGTACTTACAAATGTATTTGATCGATTTAATGGGTTACAGTATTCCACATTACGTTGTGCGCTTTGTATGTTTTGATAGCAAAAGCGAATATGGAACAACCCACCAGTTATCTGCTTCGTGTCACGTTTTGCATTTGTATGGTTGCTAATTTACTGCCATCTTCTGCTGATCTTCTTCTGTATAAAGGATGTCATCATTTCCTGTAACTGTGTTGGATACTAATGCTCGAGGATATCGCAGAGCATTTTCCATCTATCATGCATGGTGAATTTGGATTCAGTGTACCGCCAGGTCCATGTATCATATTTTTCATCACAACTTCATACAAATCTGTATCAATGTCGGCATTGGGTATTTCAGTGCATATTACATTGTCAATTTCATTTGAAGTGATTTTGTTATAGAGCCAGATTGGTATATGCGTGTGGCAATCCTCTCTTTTGCCATTCCACTGAGTACATCCAGCAGCGCACAGAGCCAAACACTTCATGTTTTACCATGAAATCCATCAGCGATTTCAGCTTCTGTCTGAAAACACGATGCTGTGATGTCATGCCTATCCACTGGCGATTGCCAGGAAGTAGAGCTGTTTCATATCGTCCCAAGCTGGATTCCATGTGAATGTAATGAATAGTTCTGGGCGCCTGTAGTAGCGAACATACGCAATTGCATCTTGGCGTACTCATGCATATGACATGGACTGCCTGTATATGAAGATGGCCACGAAAAATCGTTAGTCTTCCAACGTTAGCTGTATTACCGTCATTTACAACTGCATCCTCGCGAAATGAACGTATTCTTCAGAGTGAAGCTTGGTCTGATTCAAATGGATGAATATCAAACATTCTGTTTCAATTTTGCATACATATCTCGATGTATTGGTGAAACAATTGACATTTCAAAAGTATTGGTGAAACAATTGACAGCATTTCAAAAAAAAGAGTGATTGTCTTCATTCTCTCGAATCATTAATCAGTATGAATAATAGTTCATTGCACTGCATTTCATATTTGTTTCTTCACCACTGACTGGATTTATCATCTTAACGTTGAAGTGATATTCATCGGCACCATCCCAAAAAATGATTGGATATTGCAGGGCATCGTATCATCGATGAGTTTCTGCAACTGTTGTCAATTGATCTTTTCTCCGATGAAAAACAATATCTCTAGGTTGGAATTGATCTCCGACTATAACAATTGCCACTTCATCTATAGTTGGAGCATTGAATCTTCGCACATGTTCTCCAGCAGGTGTTTTGTCAGCATGAATAACAATCTTGTGTGTATCAGATGTCAACATGTCAATTGCTGTTTTGAACAAATGCACTAAATTGTTTTTTTCGTGAAGAAGCTCTTGCAGTTGGGAAATGATGGACCTTTTTATGCCAGTAGAAATTCCGGTGCATTCAATTCATCATTGCCATCACCGATGAAATACATTTGTAGGAAGTTATGGTGACCATCTGGGAATGGAAGCAGGGAGCTGGCTTTATGATAAATTTGTCCTTTCACTTTGAAAGTTGGCATGAATTGAGCTGTTACAATTTCTGCACCGAACGATGTCATTTGGAAGCATGAGTTGTATTTCCTGATGTTAGATAGGAAATGCTTTGATCTGTATTATATCCGGCAAGCAAAGTTTTTAATGGTTCTGACAGTTCTCCAAGTTGAGGCAGTTTAATTTTTCCGGCGGTGCAACACATTCCTCTCATTTCTCCATTAAATTTCAGAGCCTTGCAATAAGGACACACTTCAGTCATAGTGCCGATGAGAACATGCCGGCTCAAACTATAATCATCAGCTGGGTTGTACCGGAATGCAAGGCGATTGTAATCGCATGATTGCTGACCATGGAGTCGTGTTTGATGCTGATCTGCAGTTTCACGTTGACTTCTTTCAGCCACTCTCAGCCTGTCGCGTTCATTCTGTTGAGAACGAAGCAGATCTGAAGCTGCAGAACACAATTGCCGTGCTCGCAAACGTGCATCCTCAAGTCTGGCTGCACATCACTCTGTTGCTTCCTCAGCACGTATTTGAGCCATTCTTGGCCTGTTTTGCTCGTTCACTGATGCCCGTTCTTCCTCAGTTTGATTTGCAATTACTCATTGCACTGCTTCCGCGAGTATGACGACCTAAGTTTGATCTTCTGCGAGGCATTATTTGGATGAACTAAAGCAGATCGATTGCACTGAAAAAGAAGAAAGAAAGTTATAACAAAAACATATAAAATTGTATATTTGTATACAAATATATAGAATCCATAGTAGGTATATAAAAATAAGCGCGTATTCGAATGCAACGTGTGACATCTATATAATAGTAGGTATATAGTAGGTATATAAAAACACTCACATATTCAAATGCAACATTGTGTGAACATTTCAAAGCAATCGGTGAAGAACTTTCAGAGATTTAAGATTTTGAACAAATGAACATTTACATTTTTATTTATATAGATTTTCTGCACAATCCCATTTAGTGCTACTGCCCTATGCTTTAACGGCCGAGATTGGCCAAAAAAAAAACTTTTACTTTTATAATTTTTCAACACTTTTCCATGCCAATGATCATATATTTGGCCATTGGCATGCCTAAGGATTAGAATACATGCTTTAGCTTCAGCTGTCATGCCTCCGTTTTGATTTTTGCAGAAATGTATTCAACTAGTAGCCAAATACATTTCTGCATTTTACACTATTCTGCCCCGGATGCCTGCCTGCTTGCTGGATCACTAATTGACCTCATTTTCATGGTTTTCAACAGCAAATGAGGTCATTAGCATAATCCAGTCATGTCTGTGGCAGAAAAGTGTTTCCAGGCTCGTGCACATCCCCAGGTTTGTTTACTGGATTGCTCAGTGGCTATATTCCATGCAGGAACAGCTACTCTATTCCTGCATGGAAAAAATGTTTATTGAATCCCGAGGATAAAATTACTTACAAAATTCCAGATAGCTGGGCTGGCAGTATTTTCCTTTATTACAGCAAGCATCAATCAAGAATTGTCAGTTGCATAACTGTGGTTCTGGTATAACCAGAAAAGACAAACATGCAAGCATGTTTAAGTCAGTAATGCATACAAATTAAAGTCTCTAGTTCTCGCAGTGTGTATTTCATTAATCAAATTCATTTGCTGATCTAGAACATAAGAATAACTTGATGATGACAGTTTCCATTTATGGTTTAGATAAAGATTACTATCAGCAGTCCTTTATCAGATACCATAATTATAAACACATTAAGAAAGAATTTTGAGAAATGTACAGCACAAAATTATATTAAGAAGCTTGCAATATTGCTCCCTATCAGAAGTTAAAACAAGTTCTATTGAATTCCAGTACCTCAAATAAATAAATAAATAAATAAATTGCTAAGATAAATAAACTAAAATAAAATAAGCTGGAATTCAAACAAGTAAAAGCTAATTTTGGAAGTCCCTATTATACATATAATGAATAATTTGCAGGAAACCTTCACCTCTGTAACACCTGCATTTCTCTCACACCCCTACAACTTGTTGATAGTAACCCTGTGGTAATTGTACCTCATTGCTTTATAGACAGTTACTAGTCATGCAGTGCAAGAGATCACTGAGAATCCTAGCCACATTTCTCCAGAGCACTATCTAATTAAGTGAATTACTCAAAGGCTGAGAGTCTCAAACCCTGTATTACAGGAACATGGATCAGTGTAAAGTCAGAATTACCCCCGGATTCAGCAAGCAGCTGTGCAGGAATAAGCTATTCCTGCACAGCATGGACCATTCCTGTTCAACACAGCAGCATCCCTGCATATGTATGAAGGTGTGCTGCCGTGCTATAAAACAGACACAGTTATATGTACAAGCACAGGGGCTGTGTATGAGAGCAGAACTCTCACAATACACACACCCCCTGCACTCCAGAATTGCCTTTCAGCAATTTAAAATGAGCGGGAATGCTCATAATACCCCCAATCTGTTAGGGTAAGAAATCTGGTCAAAGCCATAATGGACAATCATCCCTACCAAGCCAAAAGTTGATAGACTAACAGATGTAGCATAAGCACATAGCGCACACCTCCCAACCCATCAGAGTAAGGAATGTGGACAAAGCCATAAGGGACAACCATCCCACAAAGCAGAAAGTTGCTAGAATAACAGGTTCAGCATTAGCATGGATATTCCGAAGGGCACAAATAAAAAAACACAACAAATACATTTTTTTAAACATGCAGTAAAGTTTAAGCATAGCTGCATGGGTGTCCCCATTGCTCAGCTATGCTTAGTCCAGGTTAAACAGCACAAGAAGTTAAATAGCAAGAGACATTCAACATAAGCAATACTGAAATAGTTTAGTGGTGAGAGCGTGTGCATTGCAAACAGCCATTCCTGCTTCAATCCCCACTGCAGCTGATATGCATTTTACATGTGAAAGCAGTACATAAACTTTTTTTATAATTAGCTACTAAATAACATATATTTGTTAACCAGAGTACTATAGTAGGTCCCGATGTGAGGTGTCAGTTTAATAAAGTTGTGAAACCCCCATATAAACACAAGTGCCCCATACAGTATAGTCACACATGAATAAATGTAATGAAAGCACATCGGGGGATGTCAGGGACAGTAAACAAATTTATAATATGTAATGAATAATGAATGAATCCCATACAGCAGATAGTGTATAAAATAAAAAAATAAGCAATGCTAAGCATTGCACAGCACTGCTTACCAGGTGTAAGCATTGTGTAAATATGACTGCTAAGCAATGAGTAGCACAGCTAAGTGGATTTTCCCATTGATAAGCAGTGCTTAACCTGCCCCTTTAAGCACTGTCAACCTTAGCTAAGCAGGTTTGCCCGTAGCTTAGCTTAGCTCAGCATATTCAAAACTGTCTAATCATGGCAAAGGGCAGGAAATCAGCTGTATTTAAACACCGCAGGTGGGAATACAGCTCATAACTGGTTGCAGCTTCCTACTGAAGGCAGTATGGCATGTGTTGGTGAGGGCATGTGCTTCCAGGCGCAGCGCTGTGGCATACAAAAATCCAAGGTCATGGTAGAACTCCTGGTAAAAAAATGATGAGAAACTGCTGCAGGGCCAGAACCAGGGCTCCCAATATAAAGCGGAAGCTTGGGACCATCTCGCCCATGATCTCACTAGTTCCACAGGGGAAATTAGAATGTATAAATATTTGAATGCTGTCTTTGTTCTGCCTTGTCTTTGCTTGGAAGAAACTGGTGACACATCTGCAGAAAAGGTATGCCAAAGTATTTTTACTGTTTTTGTAACTTAGAGTAGTTAAGGTCATTAACTATTTTGAAAAAGCCATAATATTTAGTTAACTGTAAATCAAAATTTTCTTTACATATGCAGTGTAGTGTAACTGAATTATATTTTGATTCTCATTGTGCACTCACTCATTCCTCTGCATATTTAACCCATAACTACCCTGTTTGCCTTTTTGTTTAGGTAAAGTTCATTTATTCAGTTTACACTCTTATAACTGGTGTTTTTGTTATATAGGTATTAATGTTATTTATTATCTGACAGGAGGGTTATCATTTACCATTGTAAGTTATCAGGTTGTGGTTCCTATCTCCACATAGGTAGATCATTTAGATGTGCTACCAGTGAAAATATAAGGGTGGCTTAATCAAGAGCAGTAGGTAATCTAAGTTCCCTGGTCAATCTGTAGATGGGAGTACTACCATACAAGGAAGAAAGCTGTGGGAAATTGGAGAATTTTGCCAGCCTTCGATGGGAATTGTGGGTATTCCTTTGTGTGAAAAAAATATTTTTGTGAAAGGCAGCTACCATGGATAAGGGGCACTGGAAGATACTATTATTCACAAACAGAGAGTGACAGCAGTAAGAAAGAGATCATGGATATTAAGTTAGAGACTAAGCCTGAAGGTAGTTGTGTGTAGTATAATCTGTAAGTGGATGCCAGATGCTCATACCCTGGACAGCAGTGTATATTCCATTAATGTTCTTGATGCCAGGTTGCATTTTGTAAGATGATTATTGAGTTAGACATGTGTGCACGTTTGTTATTTTATTTTGGCCTCCTGTGTATCCATGGTTTCACAAGGATCAATCCATCTGGTTCCAGCTAGGACCTTTTCCTCAGATGTTATATCAATGCATCCTACCATTCCTTACACATCTGGTGGCAGTGGTGAGATTAAAGACCAATCCATGCCAGTGGCCATCTTATTTGGTGGCATAGGTGGAACTGAACCCCCAATATCTCACCAGTCATTGCACCTGCATTCACACGTGGTATGCTATCAATATTCTTTTGAACATGTCTAAGCTAGTGAAGTACTTTATATGTACTCCTTTGGCAATAAAATTATATTTATTGTTATAAAATTAGTAGACTCAATGCAGACTGAAAAAACAGCTTTGGCAAAAAATATTGCTTACATTAAATCCTTCATCATAATCTCCTCTTTTCATCTCTTAAAGCCAGACAACTATTACAGTGCACTTATTCCCTTTCTTTGCTAACCATCACTGCAGCATTAATCCATATTCCACTACAAAGTATCTTCTGTTTTAAAGGTAGATAGCTTCAGTTAGAAGACCTGATGACTTCTTTTAGCGCCAAAAATGTAAGGCAAACAGGAAAATAAGAACTGGGTAGTTAAAATTGATTTTTGATATTTTATAAATTATTTCCTCTGATGTTACAATGCAATTCTTACTTTACAATGTATTTGCTCTTTAGACATTGAAGTGCCTGTAAATGACAAATCATTTCAGTATGTGAGTTGAAACTGTGAGTAATCAAATGCTAGAGTAATGGTCTGCAAACTAGTAGTAGTTAACCAAACCTGTGGTGATTGTAAAGAGTACTGGAATGTGCACACTGATAACTACATGTACAGTTCAAACAAGCCAATTGTCTGTTTCATTAAAATGTTTTATAGGTTCATAGGTTCATACTAGGCTATCTGCCCTAGGGCATTTATAAGCCTAGCCAGAATGTGTTTGGCTTTCGCCACCCATTTTAAATTTATTTTGCTATGACCTTTTTCGAGGTTAGTATACTGTGCCTCTGTCTAACAGTGACACAGAAGTGATACCTGTAAACCTACGATCTCCCATCCACTCATCAAGATTCCTCTTGAAGAGAGTCAATGAGGGACTCTGCCTAACCTGGACTGGGATTTTATTCCAGAGTGAAGGAACCTCTGGGTTATGAATCTGTCCTCCAGCATGTCCTATTTATTTCAGTGCTGAGGTTCAAGTCTCTCGACACATAGCTCGATGGGATTTGGATTTTCTGAGGTGCAGCATGTCCATTAATTCGGGTTGGACATGGCTTTATCGTCATGCACAGATCGCCTCTGAACAGGCGGTATGCGACTGAGTACAGCTGGAGTTTCTTTAACCGGGTAGCATATGGCATCTGTTTGAGCCCTTTGATCCTTTTGGTGAAGTACTTTTGGGGTCTTTCCAGTTGCTGCAGGTGTCTGGTAGTACATCCCAAAGGGGCATTGTGCTCAATTATGGGCCTGATGAGGGATGAGTAAAGAGGCACGATGACCTCCTGATCTAGATGTGAATCCCTTCATGATTAGGTGGGCTATATACAATGTTTTTCTAACCACTTTGTACGTGGTTGTCAAATGAGAGATTGCTATCAACTGGGTCCCCAGGTCCTAATTACTTCTTCTGTATTTAATGGATTACCACCTATGTGGTAATTTGTGGGCACTTTGTTTTTGCCAAAGAGGATGACTATACACTTTTTGGCATTTAGCTTGAGGCCATGGCTCTGGCACCAGTTGTCTGTTTCTATGAGGCCCTTTTGGAGGATGCTTGTGTCGGCTGGAGAGTCGATTATGGCGCCCAGTTTGCAGTCATCTGCGAACTTGGTCAGCCACAGTCCTTCCGTGTTGGTTTGTACCTCCGAGAAATATATAGCGAACAAGAGAGGTCCCAGGACTGAGCCTTGTGGGACACCACATGTAACTGGTTTGGAGTCTGACATGGCTCCAGCAATTCTAACCATGTGGGTTCTGTCCTTGAGCCAGTTTGCAATCCATCTAGTGACATAGGGGTTTATATTTAAGCTGGTGAGCTTATCTATAATGCCGAGTGGGTATTGTATCGAAGGCTTTTGCGAGGTCCAGGTAGGCTGTGTGGACCACCTTCCCCTCGTCAATGGCCTTGGTGACTGTTTCAAAGAAATCAACCAGGTTTAAGAGGCAGGATCTGCCCTTAACAAAGCCGAACTGGGTAGGATCCGTGTTTGTAGGTCCCCAATATCTTTATTTATGAGGTCCATGATGATCCTTTCCATAGCTTTGCAGACCAAGCTAGTCAGGCTTATGGGGCGATAGTTTGCAGGATCCGTTGAGGCACCACCTTTATGGAGAGGGACCACTGTTGCTGTACGCCACTCTTTGGGCACATATCCTGTAGTAAGGCTGAGATTGAACAGTAGTTTTATGTTTGGGTTTAGCTCTTCTTGGAGTTCATGTAGGACACAGCCCAGGACACCATCTGGTCCCATTGATGCTGTGTTTTTTGCTTTGGAGAGGGCGGCTCTTACCTGAGCATCTGAGATGTCAGGGGGGGCAGCACTCTGCTGGGATAGATATTTGCCCTTTTGGTGGGGAATACTGTCTCAATGACTAGCTCCTGACAAAGGGTTCATTGTTTTTTAGGGATAATGTGATTTCATAATTTTAATCTTTTAACCAGCTTGGTCAAAATGTTGGAATTTATCAATGTTTTAGGAAGAATCCTGAGAAGCACAACGTGACTGATATTCCTGAAACAGGCTTACTAAATTCTTTCAAAGTTTCATAACTGTTTCACTGCTGCTGTAGAGAAGCATGACATTATGGAGACAGAATGAACTGTACATGTAATAAAATACAGCTAATTCTTACAAAATGTGTGTCTTATTACTTTATATTCCTGTTAAAAAAGAAACTTGAAAGGTTTTAAGTACTGTAATTTTATTTTGAAAATGGGACTCATACATACAATAAATATATGCTTCAGCACACATTCTGATTAGCAGGTCATTCTTATATTTTTTAAACAAAACCTGTTCTCATTATAGCAGTGCAAAAAATTACAAAAGTGTTTTTGAATTACTGTTATGGTGTCATGTGACAGACGCATGGACAATGAGTTCTAATCTCATATCATAGGCTAACACCAATATATTGTATAGACAATGAAGTGTAACATTAATTTAAGATAGACAGCAAGCATGTTTTCTGTTACCACATAAATCCTAAAATTGTAATACTAATCTCATGTCTGTGTTGGGAATAAATTCATTGAATGACAGTCCTTACATGTATTAGCCTCATGGTAATCAGTTTTAAAATCAGGCACTCACAATATTTGTGAAAGCAAACTAATAACAGCAAGGAAATATTTTAGAATGAAACAATTTCACTGCACAGCAATGACATTAAAATTGTTGTGCATTTTAAAACCTGTAAAAATAATGTTCACTAGTGCCATTATGTGGAGTCACAATAATATTTGCATAGAGAATATAATGCACAGTTCAGTGCACAGGTCTGCTAAGTAGCACAATAAATACCACACATAGTTAAGAACCTGCACATGTAAGAATATTATATATGGCCTAATAGGGAGCAACAAGTAACCTATTCCCAGGAATCCTCCAGAGTTCTCATGTGCATACTCACCATAACAGGGAACTGTTATGATATATGGTAAGTGGAATGGTAAATGAAATGTATCCCCTTCCCCAAGTTGTGTGATCTAGAATACTGTTATATGAGTTATGGTGGTGTGGAAGGTGCAGCCACCCCCTCCATTGCATCCAGGCCAACTTTCTTATTTTTAAAAATACAGACTCACTATTTTGGAATTAGCTAGCAGCTGCTATAAATTAACATTTAATACTATTGTTAAGCCATATTCTCAGTAAGCATAAGAAAGCATTGCACTGTTTCGGATATCCATCATTAAGAAGGTTATAAAAGGAAGCTTACAGAGTACCTGCATTCATCCTGCCTGAGTACTCAGTCATCAATAGAAATGGGGATTTTTATTTGGAATAGGTACTGGATATTTACAGAGTGCCTTCTGTTTTAAAGCTAGGTTGCTTCTGTTAGAAGACTTGATGTGAATTCAATTAGAGCCCAAAAGTAATAGATAATTTGGTAATTCTACCAACCCCATGCAGCTTCTGTCCATCAGTGTGTAAAGTAGTACTACTGACCTAAATAAATGATGAAAGTCCTCTAAAGTATTACTAATGACAAAGCAGTTACTGAGCCTTTTAATATCATTAAAGCACAAAGAAGTGAAAGTGCAAGCAAATATTGCCAAGAATATCTTTTGTGGCACTGCTTCTCTTGGAAACAATGACCATTTAGAAAAAATGGAGTATCGTATGCTTACAGCATTTTTATAACTCTTACCACTAACTCAGCAGATATATATGTGTGTGTGTGTGTGTGTGTGTGTGTGTGTGTGTGTGTGTGTGTGTGTGTGTGTGTGTGTGTGTAACAAGAGCAAGTAAATAATATAGTTTCTTATACTTAATATTAGGCAGAACTGAAATCCACATGGCACCAATCTCCTAAGGACAAATTCAAGATGCATAAAAATATTTATCAAATAGGAAATTACTTGTTCCAAAGTGATATATATCCCTTAAATCCAGGCAGTTGTTTGGAATGGCTATGCTAAAAAAAATCATTGTGCTTCTCTAAATTTGCCTCCCTTTTCAGTTTTATCATGACAGATGCCAAGAAGGTGACTTGCATGAGTTGAGCTAGAAGTGTTGTTATCCATTACAATGGAAATGACACCTAATGTAAACAAAGAATCTCTGCTGAGGATGTGGCATAATAAGACAGAATAGCTAGAAGGACACCAGGTGGACTTCAAGTTTTTGGTTAAATTTTAGGTGGCAACATTTGGTTTTGAACCCACTCCTCAATTAATCAAGGAAATGTTCTTGGAGATTTATCAACGTGTGTACATGTTGAGCTAAGCCTACATGTTTCATTCATGTTCGCCTGACAGAGAAGCTTATTGAATATGCAAGCTGCTAAGCAATACATGTTCAGCAGCACCTATGTGTGGCCAGAACACCTGTTTGCATCTGCAAACAGGTGCATAGAGGCTCAGACACATGATATAAACAAGTTGTATATACAAACCACACCAATAAGCAAGCACTCATGAATAGCACAATACAAAGCAAGGGCAACTTGAATGACATAATTAAACAGCAGAGAAAGCCTAACAAGGAAATCGTAGTTAGATATAAGTAGATTATTGTACAAATAACATTAATTAAAATTATATGCAACTATACAACTAATCTTGTCCATTTATAACATATGCAAGTCATCTTGTCCATTTATGACATATGTTTATAATAAAAAGGAAATGCTGACAAAGAATCTGAGATGGGCATAGCTACAGTGGAAGAAGGAGAGTAAATGTGAGAAATGTAAAATTTATTTAAAGTGCAGAGTTGAGATAACAGTTACCCAGGAAAGTCCATCTAGAATACCTCCTATTTTTTCTCTCCCCTTAACTTTAGTCCCTCTCTGAGAATAAACCCTTAGGCTATACTGCTATATCACATATACATAGGTACATACTATTGCCCATCTAAAAACTCCTCTCTTCTCTGTGAAATCTTTCTCACTCCCTTGGAAAATCCAGCTGAATTACTTTGCCTGGGTAATAACAAAAAGAAAGTTATTATTTTTGGTTTTTGTTTTTGTTTTTCATACTATTGTACTATACTTCTGTATTTCTTGAACTTATGTATTATAATTCTTTGTATCTCTGGAATTTATGTTAAATGTGTTTGTAATTTGTTCACTGTAAAGTGTCTGTATTGCAGCTTTTCTCCTTGGGTCTCCACTGAAAATGGGCTTCAAGCCCAGCTAGACTAACCCGGTTAACAAATGTCAAATAAATAAAATAAATAAAGTAGATACGTTAGAGCATATTTCATGCACTGCCAGTAATGCACATCAGTTGTGTATCCAAAAAGTTATAATTCTACTTTTTTTTTGACAGAAAAGAGCAAATGACAAGAACTACCTCAGAATATTGATTACTTCATGTGCTTAGTACTAAATGGCACACACTTAATGCATTATTATGTTGTGCATGCTCTTGGAAGTAAAGCAATGGCTACTGTAACATCAACTGCAGAACACAAAAACAGAATAAAGTGTCATAACACCGGCCCACTCACACATTGCGACAACTTTGTAGCATGGCACACATTAAAGAAATGATGAATAAGGCCTCATTTCCTTTAAAGCCTTACACTGTGGAAGAAAATAATAAAACCTTTATGTAAATCTTTGCATGAAGTCATGCAACACAGGTCATTACTTTAGAATAAATAAATAATGCCTGTGAGCATTCACTGACAGATTCAGCAGTTACATCTTGCCAAACTCAAACTCATGCCAAAGTCAGATCTCAGAGTGGGGTGCCTCAACCACTGTCAATGAAAAAAAAAAACATATCTTATGTGTCATGAAGAACATACTTGAAAAGATTACATCAGTATCCTATTGTAATGGTTATGGCTCACCTCACCAAAAAAAGTAGACTTCTCACTATGCCATGTCTCCATTATTTGGTTAAGCCAATCATTTCTCTCACAACTGTTTGACAGGCAGACAGATCTTACTAGATTCAAACCAATGCCTAGCAGCATCTGCCACATGTGATAGTAATGCACAGGTATCATAAAAAACTCACTTTGAGATGTAAACTAAGAAAGTCTTTTGATGTTCATTTATCCAATACAAATTATTCTGAGGGATGATTTGCATGATTTAGACATATCACTGCTGGCTGGATAAGCCACCCTTGTCTGTCTATATTGTTTTGCACACATACAATCCCAGATTTGAACCACTGTCTATCTGAGTACACTTGCATAGTCTGTATTGACTGCATGTACCACAGCAGAACTCTCATCACAAACATCACTGAACACTTGTTAGACTGGCAAGAAATCTCCAATTTGCTGAAAGGGCTTTGTTAGAAATGAAACAGGATAGAAATAAGCTGATGTGATATTGTATGTATCACATCAGTACACTCACATTATGCTGTCCTTTGCTGGACATATGAAGTATTACAACAATAGAAGAATTATTTTATACTAGTACATAAAGACTGCTATGTACAGCAAAAGAACAGTGAAAAGTGTAGTTATTAATACATGTTAGCAAGCAGTGCTACAACAGACAGTATCACATTTTGCATAGTCTGTCATTGAAGTTTCAGTCTCAATACTGTACTCACATAAAGATAACTCCTAACAAACTGGAAGAAGCAAGATTAAGACATACAACTGTCATCTGCATTCAAAAATAAACCAAACCCTACTTGCTTATATAATATATCTCTGCTGGAATTCCAGGAACTGATGGAAGTCAAACACCTTACATTTGTGAATATGATAATGTGGAAGTGTATATACATACCTAACCATGTGTACAAGGGCCTACAAATGTACAGAGTTATGGTATATTGAACTTAAGTGTGGTGTTTCACAATAATAAATTAAATCTATACACATGTATTTGATGACTGATGCTTCAACCCTGCAATCTTCCAATCTTCCTGTATGTATATATGTAAGAATACAAATAAATACCTTCATATGAGTTCATAGACTAATATATATATATATATATATTTATATATGGTTCCACTTCATATCATCGAATTATCATTTCATTGAATTGCAAACCATTGAGACCAAATCGTCGAAAACCCATTTCATCGAAAACTAATTTTATCGAATCTCAAATCATTGAAAACTATGAGGCAACTACAAATAACATTCCACAATGTTTTTACTATGTTTATGCAGGGTGGCAAGCCCCCCTGCACCCCCCAAGTGGGGGGCTCCGCCCCCAACACCCCCTGTAATTAAATATACCAACTCCAAGGTCGCACTACAGTGGGGTTAAGAAATTACCTTTTTCCCCCACTGTAGTGCGACCTTGGAGTTGGTATATTTAATTGATGGGGTGTGAGGCGGAGCCCCCATGAGGGGTGCAGGGGGCTTGCTGCATACACATAGTACAAAGTGTCTGGGATGTTATTTTGTAGTTGCTCATAGTTTTCAATGATTTGAGATTCGATGAAATGAGTTTTTGATGAAATGGCTTTAATGATTTGGTCTCGTGGTTTGCAATTCAATGAAATGATAATTTGATGATATGAAGTGGAACCATATATATATATATATATATATATATATATATATCAATACATACATACACATGTATGTGTAGCTGTACATGTGTTTGTCATATTATATAGGCATGTACATACATATGTTAAGTAAGCATGAATTTGTATGCTTTTGTAACACGAAAAGTAAAAAGAATTACAGATGCTGCCGTGTATGTGCAGTACATAAGCTACTAAACACATTTAACATAACAATGTGCGTAATATAACCAAACTGCATTGTGCAGTGTGAAATGTTGACATCCATAGCATAACTGAATGAAATACTGGAACAAAACCTCTACCGATCATAACATTTTCTGCAAGTCACGCATGCCTGTGTAAAAATATTCAAGCTGGCTAATGATGTATGCAATGTCTACAGTGGGATTCAAGCACCAAAACTATATAATTCTGACTGTCATTTATACTTAACTAGTTTTTACAGTATGTTAAGCATGAGTAAACGTTAACATTTAATCATAAGTACACTAAGTACATATAGCCATAAGTCACATACATGTGTAAGGGAAACATAAGTACATCATTGTTCACACATATCATAATATGGAATATTCCAGAAAATCTGTAGATGATGATAAAATATGAATTTATCCATGGTATAAAACTAACGAGTCAGCACACTGAGTTTAACTTTCACATTTTACATGAAAATGTTCATCTGTACTTAAAGCACATAAGTAGCCATTAAAGGAATTAGTGTCCAATTGTGCGATTCAGACCTACACATAAAGTAGATAGGAGTGCAGTCAGTGACTCCACATCCAGTACTAAACCTACAGCTGTAACATACTATAAGAATCACAGACCCATACTTTTTTACTTACATTGTGTTTAGAAGATTTACATATATTTTAGCCATGATGACTTGCATTGTTCTTACATTTATGAAATTAATGAAAGAAAAAATAGATTAGGATAGACTGTTATGAATTTTAAATTTGAGAGTTATCTAATGTATGTATTACTCAACATTCACATATACATCAGTACTGACAGTAGTATACTGTCTGATGTTTCTAGAAGCTTTGTGGAGAACAGTGAAATGCATAATCATCTCTGGCCTAGTTGCTACAGACATCAATGCACTGTGGCCATGCTAGATGTGTAAACATTTGTACTGTAGAATTTACCAAACAAATATAGATCTTCTGTATGTGATGTGCAGTATTAAATGGAGTACTGACAGTAATTTATCCGAAACTGAATCCTTAGGCTTTAAACATACACATAGGGAAGCAACATTCAGTTTTAATAATTGCTTAACCAGTTGAGCTAATGGACATCAAGCTTTCTTAAATGTTTTAAAAACATACATTTTGAAATGTCAGTAATAATATTATGTTTGAAGTCTGTACTAATATGCAGGTATAATAGACGGGTCTATATAACATCGAAGTCTAAAAACTTTGAATGTTATAATATCGAACCCATTTAATCGAAACACCAGAAAACCGAGCAGTCAGAAAAGCAAATTTTTTCCCAGGGGAAAAAATTTTCTGTTCCGACAAACATACACACAACTCAAGCATACCAAAATAAATAATCCACACACATACACTTCACAAAACCCTACACTAAACCAGACATACACCACTAGCTACCCACTTACCTTAACCCAACCCTAACCCTAAGGTCCCTAACTATTGCACACTCACCTTACCTGCTCCCTAACCCTAACTCACCTACCCCACCCTAACCCTCATGTCCACACAATTGCACATTTACCTGACCTGCTCCCTAACCCTAACTCACCTAACCCACACCCAATCACACACTCACCTTCATTCGCACACTTACCTTAACCCGGTCCCTAACCTTCGCTCCACAATTGAGGAAATAGAAAAGCTGCAGAAATGGCCCACTGAATACTTTCCCTAGGAAAGTATTCAGTGTTCTGCAGCTTCGCTATTTCAAGCGTTCGCTCTACTGGGTTCAGTATTATAACATTCGAAGTTTTTAGACTTCGATATTATAAAATAGACCCTAATAGACAGTCCTATGTAATGTTTACACTGATCCAGTACAGTTGTGTATAATTTCAGAATGCATCGGTATATGAATGTAAACTTTAATGATTAAAACAAAATATTATTCCATGTACATTGCTATTATTTTTATAGATTATCATGGAATACACTTTGGACATATGCATCAGCTAAACACATATGCTTACTACATACGTGTATGATAATGTACATGTTAAGACGTGGTGCATGTAACTTACTGTAGGCATCAGGTGGCTGAGCTCTGCAACCTCCAGCGAAAATCCTCCACATCCCTCTGGTGTAGCTCAACATAGCAGTGGCAGACCAGCATGCCATTTTTGTAAATCCAGTTCAACCAAGGTGCTCCCTCTTTATCTTGTTTCAGATGTCGAACATCATAAAGTTCTTGGGGTGTGCTCACATCCTCTGCTCATGGCCAGTATAGACAGTGAACACTTTGTGTTGTCACCTCATTTGTCCAGTTCATTGCCCAGATGCACCAAAGCCTTCTCTTGGTCAACATCTTCTATATGGTTCTAGAAGCCTTTTTTTCAAACACCTCACAAAAACTGCTAACTGAAGTCCCATCCGGTTCATAGGTAACAATGGTATGATAAGAATATGTATCAATATTACATTCTAAAGTTGGCGCATATATGTAGGATGGTGGCAGGCTATTGGAAGGGCACCGGGCATGTGTTACAGCTATTCTTGTTTATTAATATTATATTTATTCCTGTTTATTAATAGATATTGGGTAAGTGCAGTGAACACTGTACATTTATGCTGAGATTTGAGATCTTATACAGCCATTCAATAATGGGATTTTAAAGCATTGAATGCTAAGGTACCTCATTAATTATGTATGCCACAAATGGTACTTAAGAGCTGTGTGTGCTTAGCTAACCACATTCTGGAATATAGCTGAATCATTGCTAGCTTCCAACGCTAAGCTGTCACATACTTGCATTGATGTGGTAGAATACAGTGCTATTATCGCTTATCTATGTTCACAGTATGCTGTGTAAAACAACTGAAATATATTTGCATGCATATGTTATGTGAAATTCTTTATGTTACAACCTGTCAGTTACATAAAGGATGGTAACAGACTTCATCAATATGCATGTGTATGGGTACATGTCCATAACTATTAAGGAGTTTTTCCCCATATGCAGTTATATGGCTACAAGCAAACCAACCCCAGTGAACAACAGAAATGGACAGAATCCACTCATATTTGTAAGTATTGCAGATTAACTTATAACATCTGATGTATGTTTACAGAGAATGACAGTTTATGTGGTTGTCCGCAATATGTTCTGGGACTAATTTATGGATACTGTCTGATCCTTAATCATATAGTAGTAATTGTGATTAAATTCATTGGGGTATAGGCAATGTCAAGGTGACTTAGCATTTTGTTATTTGTTGTTGTTAAATGTAGCCATGACCGCATAACAGGTCATTTTCAAATGCTGTTGTTTTACTGCCTTGTTTTTGTAAAATTTTCAGTAGTTGTGTTGTTTACCATATCATGAAGGTCACATTTATGGTGCTGTCCTGAAGGTCACATTTATGGTGCTGTCTATCACTGTCTGCAATAATATCTGTGGTGCATCCTACATGATTGAGGTAGAATTAGTAGGTGTTATTTGATGTGTATATAACTATGGCAACACCATTGTTGTAATACAGAAGTTGTGACACATTGGTTATGCATTTGGCCCTTATTTGTCATATCTGCTGAGATGAGTTCAGATCCCAATTATGTGTATATGACATGCCCAAACATTTAAAATGGATTGCTAACTGTGAACATGTAAACTGAAGATGTTAATGTATATGACTTAGCTATTCATATATGCTTGTTCCGCCTATTTGTAAATGATGGTGGTATAGATGACATGGATTGTTTCACACATCTATGTACTGTTAATGAGGAGTGAAGCATTCATTTGACATCTGCTTTGAACATCGTCATTTCAATATGTGGACCCCTATATAAACTCTACAATAAGTGTATCACAGTGTCATCCAGATGTCAAACTGCAACAGAAGGTACAATTTTACATCTCACAAAAATGAAATAATTACAGACGTTCTGCACCAGCCTGACCACAGGTCACACTAGACCCGGGGGACATGTTGGTGATATTGTTCTGGCATGATCCTCCATGTAGCAAACAAACTCCGCCACTATGAGTGGGCGTGAAATGCTACTAGAGTTGGGCCACCATTGTCTCCCCCAAATAAAATAACGTTCCTGGCCTCCCATTGAAAAACCTGCCAGGATTATCAGATACTTGGGGAGATACTGAGGAAGGTGTTCCAGGATGTACATTTATTTCCAACTTTCACAAATACATCATACATCAATTCTCACTAAAGGACATTAATCCACAATTCTTAAAGTAATGTTATATTTGTCTCACAGCAGAAGTACACTGTGATCATTACATCACACCTATGCAGATGCTCATCATAAGTGTTATAGCAGATATCTTACCTACACAGTACATGCATAACACTGTCAGCAATATATGCAATGTTGTGTTTTTCAGTTGTGTAGCCCCAACATCATCAGACAAAACATGCCAAGTAAGTGTCTTCTTTTTCTGTTATTGTGATCCATAGTTGTTGTGAACCTCTGCCTCCTGTTTTGACTGTGTAGTATACTCACATGTTGTTGGTTTGTGCCATTTTAACCTACAGATGCATTTTGGTGACACTTGGGCCATGAGTCATCAGGTACAGACATACCTGGTAAGGTTGCTGATGTTATAGTGCAACACTGGTTAGCACACCTGTGAGCTATGTTATTAATGTCAGCTTGTTCCTTACTGCTTGTCATGTACGTCTTTCTATGTTCTGTCAGTACGATCAATAGCTGTTGTGTGCCTTTACCTCCTGCTATGACTGCAGAGTATACTGACATGTTGTTTGTGTGCCATTTTTTTATACAGGTTCCTCTTTACCTCAGATGACATGCTCCCTAACCAGAGATGTCATACCTGATAAGGCAGTCTATATGATTGCTACATTTTACTATTGATAATTACATCTGTGCCCTTAAAGACTAATGTTGTCTTGTTAACCTGCTTAGGACACCTGCACTCTGTATGTCATCACTGACCAGCTGATATGGGTATATCTTATTTGCTGTTTATGTCAGGAGGAATGCGACATGATGCCTTGTATGTGCTTAATATTGACTTGTGCACATTTATCTTTGTACAGAACAGTGGCATTGCAACCCTCAGCACCAGCAGCAGAGTTAGAGGAGGACATGTTAGGTAGGTTTTAGTAGTTTTATTGACATTATCTGTCATATTTGATTGACATGTAAATGACATATCTCGGTTATATAGGTTCATAGGTGTATACTAGGCTAATGATACTGGGGCCTTTACAAGCCTAGCCCATAGGATTACCCTGGCATCATGCCATCCGACCTTAGTTCCTAGTAAATCTGTCGAGTAAAGCCACTGGAGTGATCCCTGGGATGAATTTTCTATTTCTCATCCACTCATCAAGATTTCTCTTGAAGCGGGCCATTTAGGTGCTCTGCTTGACATGTATGGGAAGTGTATTCCATAGCATGGGCAGTCTTTGGGTTATGAACCTGTCCCTCCAGCATTTTCTGTTGATTGTGGTATTGAGGTTGATGTCTCTGGAGTGTGTGGTGTGGAGGGATTGGGATTTCTTTAGATGTAGCATTTCTAAAAGAGCTGGATGAAACATGGCTTTGTAAGTCAAACAGAGATCGCCTCTAAGTGGGCGATATGAGACAGAATAGTTGAGTTTTTTAGTTTTGTCTATATAGGACAAATGTTTAAGGCCCAGGATCCTCTTTTGTGAGGTACTTTGTGGCATCTCCAGTTGTTGCAGGTGTTTAGTGAGGTACATGCCAAATGGGGCATTGTACCAATGATTGGTCTAATGAGGGAAGAGTAGAGGGAAGAGTATATATGTGCATGTATGAGTGTCAAAAGGTGTCCTCTTACTATTACAGGCACTTGAATGTTCACAGCAGCGTCATGGCTCTGACTTGCACATGCTGATCATATAGTACACTAGCTGCATGTGTTATACTATGGTCCAGAGACCAGACATGGAGAGTTTATGTCAACACAGGCTTCACAGTTGTATCAGTTGCATGTCCTGCTGAAAGCCTTGTTAATGTGGTGCTGGAGCAGTGCTATAGTGTACTGAATGTTATAGGCCTTAACTATACTGAACATATTACCTCCATTAGGGAGAAACAGAATCCCTCTCATTAAACATACACATGACTCTCAGACATCATGTATGTGCTGCAATGTGTACACACATTTGCTGCTGGTCCCTCAACTGTGACCCCAACATTCACGTCTAGACAGACACATCACACAATTGCTCCTACCCACACTGTCTCCCAAAATAGTAGTGTCATTACATCCAGCTCCTCAGTAAAGCACCTTTGGCTGTGTGTTTCTGGACATGACAATGGCAGCAAGAACCACAGTGTGAGCCATCAGTCTGGGTGCATTAGACTACATTAATGTAACACTGACAGTTCATCCAATGTATTCTGCTGTACTGTGACCCTGTGGCAATGATGACTGCTGTATTGACACTGGCAGGACTCACGATGGCTTGCAGCCATCGCGATCCAGGAACAGCCAGATTGTGTAAGAGAGCACTAAAATGGCTCTTACACGGCAGGGTGTGGATATGTTTCATTACCTCACTTGCAGCTGAAAGGCATGCAAATGAGGTTACCTTGCAATCCAGGAAGCAGAAACCTGCCTGAAGAGCGTGTTATCTGCAGAAATGTACCAATTGATAACTGAGTACCATTCTGCAAATAACACAATGGAGCCATGCAGCCCAAATAAAGGTTGCAAATGTTGCAGGCACCATGCCAATGGCCAAATATGTGGCCACTGGCAATGTACCCTGATGTAAACATGAAATAAAAAGATTTTATTTTTTTCAGCGATCGCCGATGTTTAAACATAGCTCAGCATCGCGCAAACAGACTGCGCTATAAAAAAACAAAAAAAAAAATATTAAACCCACAAATGTGGGTTAATGCAAAGCATGAGTATACAATGGAAGGGAATAGCAGGATAAAACAACATGGCCACTGAGTAGGGGTTGCTAAGGGGGGAAGCGGAGTGTAAAACATATAACTAAGCATTAGTAGGCAATCCTATGTAAATGAGTGGTAGGATAGCGAATCACACTGTTACATAGAAAATGAGCACAATCTGTGCAGTGTAGGAGTAGGATAAGGGGGAGTAACATAGTAGGAGATAGTTGACATCACAGGGGGGGAATGTATGAAAGGAATGCAGCTCATTGGAACACAGTGGCATGTGAAAGCTGTCAGTCACACATCATGGAAAGAGGAGTGTCAACAAGTAGGCATGGGAAAGCCAAGAAATGGAAGGTGTACACTATGGATAACACCAAAGTTTCTTGCTAGGCATGCATGCACGCAGCACTGGTATGCACGAGTAAGATAGAGTGCACACGTAAGCGTGAGTGCAGGCGGCAGAATAAGCATATAGGAGCCTGTTTAAACATCTGTAAGCTTGTTTGAGCTGGTGTGCTTGTGTTTTAACCCAAATAAGAGATTCTAGTGTGTCTAAGCATGCGTGCATGTGTTAGCCACTGTGAGTGTTTATGCTGGTATGCACATTGCTCCCCCTGAGGAAACAGAAGGAAAAAGGTAGCATGGGAAATAGTAGGAAGCTAGCAGAAATTACTGGCAGAGCTAGCAGGTGAAAACAATCAGAAGCAGGCAATTACACAGACAGAACAGTAGCCCAGCCCAGCACTTAAAATACTGCAAACAACAGTGCAGAATGTTTCTCTCAAGAGACACTGCAACAGAGGAGTAAGCTACTGAAGTGAATACTGAAAAGCTTCACCCAGACCAAAAATGCTAGGGGCTGCCATAGCTGTTATAATGAGACATATGCAACTTGCTGAGGGTGGTGACTATGCAAATGCTGCCAGACAATCCACAGTGAGGAGACGAGAAGAGTGTACAGGCCCAGGGTCACCACCAGGGGTTACATGAGCTGAGATAGTGGAGTGCTATAGAGTGGACAGAGACTCCTGGCAGCAAATTGTTGAGCTGTGCAGGCCATGCCTCACACACAGAACCAACAGAGGGGAACCCATCCCAATGGAAACCAAGGTATGTGTTGGCCTAAGAATACTAGCAACAGGTACCTTCCAGAGACCAACTGGTGATATGATGGGGATATCACAGGCATCAGCATCTAGGGTACTGCACCAGTTCCTTGATGCCATGTCAGCACATGTCGGTGAGCATGTATATTTCTCCAATTCCCGTGAGGTATTGGCCAGCAATATGCATCTCTTCCAGCAAATAGCGGAATACCCTGAGATAGTGCAATAGACTGCACGCATATACACATCAAAGCACCAGCTGGTGAGCAGGGTAGGGCCTACATTAACCGCAAGGGCTTCCCCTCCATCAACTGCCAAGTCGTGTGTGATGCCCAGGTCATAATAATGAATCTGTGTGCTGGCTGCCCTGGAAGCTACCACGATTCACATATCTGGCATCTGACACAGATGTACCAGACATTTGCCAATGGGGACATCCCGCATGGTCACTTAGTGGGGGATGCTGGCTATGCACTGGAGCCGTGTCTGATGACACCCATCAGAAATGCACACACACACCTGAACAAGAATGCCATAATGAGGCACACGCCAAACACGAAATGTAATCGAGCGTGTTTGGGCTTTGAAGTCACGGTTCCGTGCCTGGACACATCTGGTGGAGCCTTGCAGTACTACCAACTACATGTACCCAAATCATCATGGTATGTGCTATGCTACATAATATGATTCTGCGAAAACAGCTACAGCAGGACCAGCACAGGGCTGAGCCAAACAGCCCCCCCACCATTGCCAAGCCAATCACAGGCAGAGCGTGACTCGGAGGAGGAACAACCTAAGCCTGCCCCAGTAGGCAGAAGGAGGCATGCCTACTATGCCCTGGCACTGGCAAAGCGGCAACACATAGCACATACACTGGCTCAGTAGGAACCCAGGAAATGATACTTCTGACTCACATATAGTAAAAGGGATGCCTAAGTTGACATAACCTGTTATCAAACATGTACAGGGAGTGTAGTATGTGCATCCAACATAGACAGCCCTGCAGCACCACCAGAGGCATGATTGCCATGTGTTAAGCAATGCAACACCATGTAGTATATGCAAACATGATGACCCTGATTAACATCCTACCCTCACCAAGCATGATGCCACAATATGTGTTAGTTAAACAATTTAATTCTTAGCTTGTTAAAGTTTACATATCTTTTCTTCTCTCTTTTCACTATCTCACTCTCCCAGATTTTCACTACCCTTCTTACGGGACCCAGCTATACCATAAAAAATAAGCTCTGCCCTCCTTGAAGACCTGAACTGTGCCCAGTTAATCCCATTACAAGACTTTTGTTGGGGAACAACTCATATTAAAAAGAAAGACTGCCTAAGTATGTTTATGCTATATATTTGTCCCTGAATATTTAACATGTGTGCCTAGCCTACCTACCTGCCCAGGACTACCAGCAGCCAGCGACAGTCCCCTATATCTTGCTGACCAGAACCTCATTCCTACTCTGTTATTACTATCACTAGTATTCCTACCTTCCCTCCTTTAAATTCTACTGTATTACCTACTACTATTCCTATCTCTATCTTATTTTTTTCCTATACATATCTGCTTCTATAACTTTGCCTTCGACGTGGCCCCTTACACTTCGCTCCTCCTCCTCTGAATCTTACCCAACTTACTGTTTTCAGCCTTCTACCTGATCTGTACCTAGTATATTCTCCATTCCTCTCCCCTGCCCACACTGTCCCGATCTTAACCTGCCTACTATAGCTCTGCCTATAACATACCCTAAAACTTCTTAATATTTATACTACCAGTTTTAACTTACCTGCTGTTTATACACCTGACTGATTGTTTCTCTCAAAGCAATTTCCTACTCCTTTGGCTCTGCCGCTCTGTTCACCCTTCAGGCTCACTCCACTCCCCTCCCTGCCCCCAAATCCCACCCGCCCCTGGGACCTCTACATTTATCCCCACTTAACCACACCCACCACATTCCCTAGCCAATCAGAACATATTCTTCTCCACCCACTCCATAGCAGACTCCTCCCTTATCCACCCTTTCCCTCTCCGAACATATACCTATTTTATACTATCCCCACTCATCTCAACAACAACATGTCCCCTAGCACTCACCTTCCTCTCCTACTACTAACTCTTCTAACTATTCTTACCTCTACCTACCTCATAACCTACTATGAGCAACCTTAAATTCTACCTTTTGTACTCCACACAAACACATACCCTAGCTACCCCCACAACCACACTCACAAGCCATAGCTGTCCCATATACAGCAACTCATATATCTTGAACCTAAATATCATCACACATCAAATACCTTATTCTTCGACTCACAAAACACTGGTACTGCATCAAACCCTCACAACTAACTAACCTTATTCATGGTCATTATCATTAATTTGTGGGGACATCCAATTCCCCAACCCAGGTCTCCTAACACAGAACATACCATCCCCTAATTCCCAAACACTGAATCCCATGCTCACACCACAAACTAAACCTCCCAAATCTCTTGCTAATAGCTCATTTAAACATCAGTAGCATATGTAACAAACTTCCGGCTCTTCATGCCCTACTCGAAGTCCAGCAGTATGACATTCTCTGTCTTACTGAAACCTGGCTTAATGAAACCCACAATAAAGGATAACAAAATTATCCCCCCTGGCTATAACATCCTAAGACAAGACCGGCTTAATAAAAAAGGGGGAGGAGTAGCTATACTCTTCATAAAACTGACTGGAAATATAAATCAGCCTTACCCCACCACATGACTCTAATGTTGAACTAATTATTTCCAAACTCTCCCTAAACTCACACACAAGACTATTAATATCATCTGCACTTATCTTCCCCAGAGCAACAATCCCATATTAGAAGATCTACTAAACTGGTTTTCAATAAATCTCCTTCAAGAAACAATACTAGGCGACTTTAATATTGATTGGAACTTATACAAACAAGCTAATCCAACTACCAATATTAACTTACAAGGATTTCATCAAACCATTAACTCCACAACTAGAACAAATAAAACAATAACAAAGAAACCATACTCGACCTGGATCTTGACTAATAGTCACCAACAAAAAGTACTCAACAGGTACCCTCCCAGACGACCTTAGTGACTCACTCTCTCACATACATCATTAGGCACAAAACTCATCTAACAACACTTCCTTCTAATTCACTTATCTCGCAGCAAAAACCACTTTAACTCTTCAACAGTTTCATAAAATGAACTCAGCGTAATCAACTGGGCACCTCTAAAGAAACTTCCCAATAGATGAGGCTGTTAACTACTTTAATAATACCTTTTTACTATTCTCGATCATCATGCCCCCACCCGTTCTATACCTTAATGAAATCTAAAAACAGCTCCATGGCTTACAACTTCAACACCAAACAACTTATCCTCTTAGTAGGAATAAAGCCTGACTAAATGTATAACCACTAAAGACTCTTTTTGATCACCTTAGCTTCAAACAAAAAGGAACATGACTAAGCTTGCTATCATACAAGATAAAAAAGAACTATTATACCCAGCTACAGCAATCCTCCCACCACCAACCACAAAAATTTTGAAATCAATTAACTCACTACTATCCCCTGGCAAGGTCAAAACTCCCAACCCACTCGGAAACCTCTGCCTGACTCTCCCTACAAACTGCTAATGCATTTAAACAAGCCAACTTCTTTATGTCTACCATACTTAAACTGGCCCAACCAACAAAGCCTCCCACTTCTCATTACTAGGGAACACTAGCTGCACTCCACACATCCATTTCTGCTTAAACCCATACCCACCTCCCTATATTCTACACACATTACTTCAGAAACTCAAACCCTCAACCCCTCAGCTGACAAATTGTGCCGGCTGAATATCTCCAGCTAGGTGCTACAGCTATTGCCTACCCTATCTCCCATATTCTAATCAACAGAACCATAAAAGAAAGTACTATACCCTCATCTGGAAAATCTCCCACATCATCCTCTTTCTTCAAAGAGGCTTATTCCATTTTGAATACTCTAACTACCGCCTCCTATAGCACTTCATTCCTATTGCTAAAATAATGGAGAAATGCATCCACAAACAAAGCTTTTAAATCACCTTACTCTATCTAATAATCTCCTAGCTACTACTTGCCAACATGGCTTTCGTCCCTACCACAGCACCACCCACAGCCTTTATTATCCTTCATGGACTCTCTATTAATATAAACCGAATAACAATCTTCTTTCATCAGCATTCTTTGTTGACCTGTCAAAAGCCTTTGGCATGGTAAACCACCAACTCCTCCTACATTGTTTAAAATCTCTGTCTCTCAATAATCTTTTGCCTTAAACTGGTTTACTTCCTATCTTCAGAATCGAAACAAGCTGTTTTATAGAACAACAATCTTTCCGAACTTCTCCCCACCACTTTAGGAGTACCTCAGGGCTCGATCTTAGGTCCTCTTTATTTTCCATCTTTATTAACGACCTGAATCTTGCCAAATTCACTAACTCCTTGTATTCAGTACGCCAATGACACCACCATCATCTGCTCTGCCACAACCCAAGCTTGGACCTCCACTCACTATACTAAAAACTTTACCACCATTGAACAATGGTTCTCCAATCGCTGCCTTCTCTTAAACCCTAAGAAAACTAAACTTCTCCTCTTTCTCACCCACACACCTGTCTCCCACCTATTAGTTTCACACTCCACTTCTCTAACAATGGCACCCTTATCTCTCCCGACCAAACAACTAAAACTTTTAGGAGTTACTATTGACAACCTACTTCAATTTGATGTACATATAAACTCTATCATAAAAGCAACTAATAGAAAATTAGGTTCTCTCTACAGAATCAAATCTTTCTTAACACCTAAGCAAGAACTACCATAGCCAGAACATATCTTCTCTCTACTCTACTATATGCATCCCCCATTTATACTAATCTTTTCTAAACATAACATCAATAGGCTTACAACAGCCTACTGCAACATTGCCAAATTTGCCACTGCCTCTCCCATATAAAAACACATCACTGCCTGAACACTCCATAACCTAGGGTGGCTTGAGTTACCTCACCTAATTCACTACCAACTTACAATTGCCCATAAAGCCCTTCGTACCAACCGGAAAAAATATACCACATGCTCTTTTACTCTGATAAAACCCTATATAATAACCTAAAAACCCTACACTCCTCCAGTAAATTACTGATTCAAACTTCTCTAGCAAAGGAATACAGCAGGTGACTCTATATTTTCTCCAACTCAGTTGGTAAAGTTTGGAATCAACTTCCTCCAGACCTTATAGCCCAAACTTCATCACACTATTTAAACTCCAACTAAAACATTTTCTAACCAATCACTGGCTTTGCTAGGCAGGCACTTCCTAGCTGACACATGCACATACCTCCTCTACCTTCTCACTGCATCCTTTTGCACTGTCTACCAACTCTATTTCTCCATCTCTCTTTTAATTTTCTACCTAAGAAATTGACTCTATTAACTACAAACTATTATTTTCTACTAACTCTATTTTTTATCCTTCAAACTACATAATTGCTTATGTCTTTATTGTATATATACATGTACTGAAAAATTTAATATTTTATATGATACTCTTACTGAAAAACACTAAATACCTTCGTAGATGTTATCTTAAATTCCCTATGTATTTGAATGCGTGTTTTAATTTGTGTCTTAAACTGCCTATGTGCCGAATGTACTCTTGTTACTTTGCATTGAATAATGGAGCTTTCTCCTCGGGCCTCCCACTGAAAATGGACATGTGTCCAGTTGAGACTAGCCGGTTAACAAATGGAAAAATAAATAAAATAATAAAATAAATAAAAATAAATATGGCAGAGATGATCCAATTACAATAGTTAACATAAGTATTGCCATTAGTCAAAGGGATCAATGCATGCAACCTGGGATGGCATGCTGAGCGAGGCCGCGATGCTCCACACCTCCATAGGTATCCTGGGGATAGAATCTAGATGTAATGCTACTGTGCAGATGTCCAAACTGAAGATGCATGCACAGTCTAAACTCCCCTCAGCATGGAGAATGTTGATATCTGTCCTGTAACAGAAAACTGGGTTTGGGCTCACAGAGCACCCTAACACTACCAGGTTACACCTCATGCCGTGCTTTACAGCCCCAAAACATGGAACAAACACAAAAGGAGGTGAGAAGTAGCAATAATTGTCCAGGGGATAACCACATCACCATGTTTGATACCTACAACAAAAACAAAGCATGGATTGTCACACTCCAAGTAACAGTATTCAAGACTTGCCTGCCAGTTGTAGCCTACTACAGACTACTCTCTAATACTTAAAGAGACTGCACTTGGCCTACACAGCCTGGAACACATGAAATATCAAAGCTTTCCAATTATATTAGGTGACTTTGAAAATACTCAAGCTTATAGACTGGAGCATTGTCAACACTGCCTGAGCCAAGGTTCTAGAATCCATAAACCAACATGCTCTAGGAACAATGTGCCACTCCACAAGAGAATGGCATACTAGGATGCAGGTAATCAACCAACATCGTTGCTCTATGGCCAGATGAGAATGTATTCCTCACTGGTAGATCAGACCATGGTAATCACTGGATAATGGCGGACCACAGTCCCACCATCCAGAAAACTGATGAAAAAACATGTGTAAAGAAATGTTGCACTCCTCGAAACAACGGAATCTAAGGCCCTGTTCCTGTAGAAAACAGGCCACACCTCAGAACCTTTATAAATGCATTCTACAGACACAGTCAGGAATGCATGGTTATCAATCCCAAATAAAACAAGGCCCAATACCATACACACAGGCATCTGGCATGATGGACCCATGACCGTACCAAACCATGCAAGAGGAAATGAGGGAAGTCACCATGATAGAAAACCCAAAAAGGAAGTAATCTCTGATCAGTGTTATGGCAATAAAATATGGCCAGTCACCCCGTCCTTAGGCCAGCTACGGCAGCTGAATCTGTGAATGTTGGAAAATACTGCCCACCCCATGTGTACACAGACAACCCCCTCCACCCCCAAGCCACAAATATATATGAGATGCAGCATGTCTCAAAGGAGCTGAGCTCACTCAACTCGGTACTGTCTAAACCCCAATTCAGGAGAGTAACCACACACCACAAACCCTCACATAGACCTATCACAACTGCAAACCAAGGAACATAAACACACAAAAAACATTCCTGGAGGCTATAATTAAAAAACCACCAAATCAACAGAGGCCTCCAAGACACAAACAACCACTTACTACCCCAAACATCGCACATGCACAACACATAGTACCAAGTCGATTGTGCCAAACAATCACAACCCATAAGGACAAGCAACATGCACAATGCACTTAATAGGTGACTCCATAGGCAGGCACTACTGATGTCCACACCAGACTGAACAAGAAGAAATTTTTAATGCATAAGCTGCCTGTGGAAGCTGCGACGTCTGCCACATAACACCGTATGCAGGTCACTCCCAAAAGCAAGTACAAATATGACTCAGTCCATTGTCCATGCTGGTGTGAATGACTGAGACATACCCACTCCCTGGACTACGCAAAAGAGACATAGAGCTCTCCGATTATGTAGGCCAGGCGGTTGCCCTGTTTCAGCCCTGATTAACGTCCTACCCCCCCACCAGAATAATACCACAGTACAAACACAGAATGATCAGCTTTAACAATTGGCTCAATTACTGGTGTCATTCAAGGGATACAATATTATCTGCATGGGTATCATGCAGTTTGCCACTTCTGTCTTAAGATGTGTGACATTGGTTTTTCAGATGTTTGTTATGATGGTGCCTCTAATTGGGGCTGGGGGTGGGATGTGGATGTCTAGGCTGATTACCTTGTGGTCAGATCTCACCAACAAGGAATTGACCTCTTGTGTGGAACACCGGTTTCCCAGGTTGGTGATGTCCAAGTGTGGGATATTGCTGCCCCTGGTGGGGGTGTGAATATGTTAATCCAAGGCATTGGTATTTATGAATTATAGAAAACGTTGAGCAATAGAGTTGGTACGGGTGTAGTTTTTCCAGTTAATGGTGGGGTAGGTTAATTCAGCCATTATTAGGGTGTTGGGTTGCACCCAATACTTTCTAGTGTATCATGACATGAGGGGTGTTAATCCAGGGGCATGGTGGGGGGTCTGTAGAAAGCTACAATTTGGATTGTGTTCTTACCCAGAGTTAGTTGCAATTGGATACCTCAGATGCATTATGCTGTGCAACTAGCCTGGAGGTGTGGATATCCGTAATGAATATGGACACGCCTCTGCCTTTAGTGCTTCCTTCTGGGTTACGTGGCCAACAGGTGTGGTATGACTTGAAGCCCGGTAATGCAGGGGTGCTCTCTGGAGCTTTGCACCAGGTCTCTGTCACTGCACAGCCATCACAGATGTCACCGTTTACAGTGGTGTATTTGTCATTTGAACCTTGCCTGACAAAGGCACTATAGGGATGGCATGAGTCTTAGCCAGTATCTGGAATCCTGTGGACAACAGGTGCAGGCCATCTCTGGCACAGCAATCGGTCATGTCATCCCAGGCAGACAGATGCTGGATCCCCTTAGACTGACACCAGAAGCTTAGCCAATTGTTGAGGTCAATCATTTTGTCCTTGTACTGTGGTATCATTCTGGGTCTATTTCTACATCCCTCTCTATCTATGTATACATATATGCACATTATATATAGATACATACATAATTATACATACATATACATATAATATATATATTTATACCTTTTTATTTACACATACGAATACACACACTAACATACTGCTAAACATTCAGTACTGTACAACCTATGTTGTACGTTGCACTACAACCTACATTATGTGTACATAGCATCCTTCACATACATAGACACATAGACACATAGATTAGTACTAAGTTAACTGCCCTTGCGAGCCATTTTAAACCTAGCCAATTATCCCTTGTGAGACTCAAACCCTGCACCTTGTGTTTGTAAGGCAAACACCTTAACCATTAGGCCACCCTCCTGAACAGTTGCAGTATGCCCCCTGCCCTATGCACATCCTCATATATATCTATATACAGACTGCTAACACATATGGAGGGTTCACAGTATGTAGACTATTACATTATTAGTTTACATTACCTTTCTTGGACACTGCTAACTTTGATGGCTTGCTGCTTGGTAGCCTGCTGTTCTGTACTGTAGTGGTTTCAGCAGTCTGTGTCTCTTATTTTTTTGTTTTATTTCTTTGTTTTGATTTATTTATGTTTTCTTTCTCTCTCTCTCTCTCTCTCTGTCTGCCTCTCCCTCTGGCTGTTTCAATGAACGTATTGCATGTGTGGACTGGGAGTACAGGCTGCTTTTGTAGGTATATGCAGATGGGCATGTGATGGCCTCTGCACCAATTGTTAGGCAGCATTTGCTAACTGCATGCAGCCTGCTGTGTGGTAATTGCAGTTCTCACTGTGATTTCAAGTCAGTGCTATAAAATGTTAGGTGAGGTAGGCGTAGCCCTTTCAGATTTTCAAGGTGGGGACCATGCTGGTATGCTGTGGACACTGTTGTGTGAGCGTAAAGGTTGGTATGTCTCTCATATCTCAGGTTGTGCTGTAGGCACTGACATGCATGTTGTACTGACACCTGACTATTGCTTCCTCCAGTTTATTCTTCTCAGTGTGTATGTTAACTGACACCTAATAATACTAATACTGTTTAAATGGGAGTATGTGCTTTCCTGTGGGACTTGTGGAGTAACTGGTTTACTGCAGTGGCTCTTGCAATTTGTTGCTATGGCTTCACTATTTAGCCTTTACATTCACTCCTTGGAGGCCTGCTAGGTGTCTTTACTGGGATGTGTTGCTATGGCTTTCCTATTTTCCATTCACATTCACCCCTTGTAATGCTTGTTATATTTCTTTCAGCAGCAGTTCCTTATATGTTTGTTGTGGTTTGGTGGTACTGCATGCAGTCTGGTCTGGCCAGGGTGTGGAGCTTGCCACCTACAAGGGTATTTTATTTTGCTCCTGAGCAGTAGTGGCACCTTCTACTTTGTCCTAACAGTTATGGATAGCAGGCACATACAGTGCTTGTAACCAGCTATACTGTCCTTCTGTTATTAGTTGGATACCTCCTTTGATATTTGTGGGTTGTACACCTACATGTGGGTGTGCTTGTGAATACACCATTTCTGACATGCACGTAGTGCATACTTTCAGTAGTTGACAGTTACCATTACGTGGGACAAAACACCTTTCTGTCTACTATTAGTACATTTCCCAGGGAGTCAGTGGGGCACAGTTAACATTTGTTTTCAAATCAGGGCATCCCTGTAATTCAGTCCCATTTGTGAGGTCTGGCCTCTTACCTGTTCAAATATGGCAGTGTTTATCCTGCTCTGATAGTGTGTGTGGTTTGCAAGGTGCTACTGTCACATTATTACCTACTAGCTACTGACTAGCATGGCTGTTTCTCTTCTCACACTAATGTTATACAAATCCACAATAATTGCCAGTAAAGATACAGGACAAGCTTTGTGTAATAGCCTTCCTATATTCCCTTTACATTCAGTCCTACTATTTCATGATATATTGCTTTCTTGCAAAGTTCTTGTATATCAGTCATGGCTTAGTGGTAAGTCATGCAGACTAGTATTTAAGGTCCTGGGTTCGAGACTGACAGAGGAATTTTATTTTGCTGCTGAGCAGACTACAGGCTTTGTCATTCAGTGTGACTAAGGCACTTTTAAGCAGTTGTAAGTGGGTTAGCGCTGGTTTGCGCGGAGCTCACGCATGCGCACTGTCACTTAGCTTCACGCACACACGCTTAGCTAAGCGCACACAAGCACACACCTGCTTACTACTGCTTAAAAGTGCTTACTGTCACGCACACCTGCGCTAATTACTTTGAAAGAAAAGAAAATGGAGATAGGACAGTGGGGGAAAAGGGGTCACAAAGAGGGTAGGACAGTAGGAAAACAAGCTTGGGATTTGCAGGAAGGATGTAGGAAAGGACCATAGCTGCCCATTTCTTTATCAGCAACAGCTGTGCATATCTCTGTAATTTGGTGTGAAATTTGAAACCTTCCACCCCTGAGAGAGGGGTGAGGACAACAAAGTATGTTGTACAGCCAATTGTAATTACCACTTCACATGTGCAGCAGACATGTCTGCAAAATGGGCAGCTATGTATGGGGCGTAATTTTATTGCGGGAACAGAGTGCCCTTTTTTTTTTTTTTTTTCAGGTGAGAGTGGAATGTGAGGTACAGGAAGTAGGTATATTTGGGGAGGTAGGTAGGGGAGGTTAACAGACAAGACAAACAAGATGCATACAGGGGCAGAATATGACACATGTGGGGGGGAAACGCAATTGACGAGGATGGATGCTGGGATATCGCGAGCCCATGAGTCGACAGATGGCAACAATGGAACTGACATCCCCACCCATGGGCAGTTGCCACTGTGCCTTCACAGCCCAGGATGGGGCTGTGCTGGGGGCTGTGTAGGATGGGCAGCAGGGACACCCGTGAGTTGTGCCACCCGAGCCTCAAGCTGGCGTAGGAGTTCAAGCACAGACTGCCTGGTCTCGCTACGCACCACAGACCGGAAACTTTGGAGGGTGAGTGGACGGTCTCCTCTGGCCACACTTGCAGAGGGGGGAACGAGCCCCATCCCCTGCAGCACTTCCACCCGAAGGAGGCACAGGGCCACCAGAGGAGGTTCCGGCCTGGGCACTAGTGCCAGGTGCACTCGCCAGCTGAGGTGGGTTCGCTGGAACCCGCCTTCCCTGTTGTCCTATGTTCAGACATATTTTATGACATTTTGGTTTAGTAACAAACAATACCATTCAAAATTAGTTGTAACAGCATGCATCAGTATTCCCATTAACCAAACACCCATGAATTCCAAATATTGAACAGCAAGCATGACACATGCATATTTTGAACAACAGTACACAATCCAACAGCATGTAGGGTCGATTGATGGCAACAGGCCATCGGGTTTGGATATGTGAACAGGGCACATGCAGCAAACTACATGCAAATATGTTTGGACCAACAGGACAAATGTCCATAGGAATTGATTGTGAATACACATACCCAGTTTGTTGTGGAATGGCATTATTTGTGAATACAGGGTAGGGTGAAAAAATATTTCATTAACAACTTCAGCTACATATACATATGCTGTACATCTCTAGTAGCTGCAGATATATATACCCTACAGGTCTTACTACAGTTTCCTATATGTAACCTTGGGAATGTTGTTGATGGGACTGTTACTGATACATTAATATCCATTGCATTTTTATTCCTACACATTTCATATCTGGCTGTGTTCAGGTACAGCATCCTGCTACATTTCATTTATATGGCTCTAGACAACTGTGGATGTTCATTATTTCATACAGTCATACTATCTCCATATTGCAAGGGTACAGCAACATATACAAATTTTGGGACAGACACATTCCAGCTTCAGTACTTTATTTCATACATTTCACTTTTTGATTGTGGCTGTCTCATTCATTTCATTATGTACTGACTGCAGTATACTTTATTCAGAAGTTATAACAGCTTTCTTGGTCGATTCATACATCTTTCTCTCACTCACTTGTTTTATTTTTACAATTCAAGTTGGTACTTTATTGTAGGCATTATTAACATGTCATAGCTGCTTACAACAATCCTTTCCAACAGACTCACTTGTTTCATATGGCAGATTTTCTAAGAGGATGTATTTCACAGATGTCTATTATCTTTGGCTTGTTTACCAGTGATTTTCAGGCTGCTGCAGGTTATCTTATATTACACTTTAGGTGGCTAATCACTATTTTAGACTTGTTTACTTTTTATTTCTGGATTACAGGCTGCATCACTTATCTAATCATACAGTACTAGCAGAATCTTTCTTCTAGTGTTATTTGAACTTTATTAATATGTGACTACACTGACCTCTTTTACAAGCTGTCTCACTTATATTGTATAACAAGTACAGGAATATAATTACTAACCTGCCAGGTGGCGCTACCGCTCCAGCCTATCACCATAGGCTCGCCTATTCGCAGAACGCACACCTGCAGCTGTAATATAAATGAAGTAATATTGGAACATACATCTCCATAATATCAGCTAGGATAATTCCTTACATACAAAATTACATGGATACTTACTCAGTAGTGGGGAGTTGGGCATTTGCCGGGCCTCCAGGATCCAATGGTTCAGTCGGTCCTGCTTCCATCTCTTCAGGTCCGCATGGTGGCGATGGACCTGTTCACCAGTCCTTGGTATGCCTGTGGCACTGGTGAGATCATGTGCCAACTGGTTCCATGCCTCTGCCCTATATGCACCCCACAGAACCTGGCCCTGCATGAGTTAAGCCTCATGATCATGGACTACGAGCCAAACCATGTATTTGGACTCCTCAACACCCCACCTTTGTGCTCGAAAGCGACTGCCCTCTCCTACAACTGCCATCCTGACTGCAAATAGGTTCCACAATCAGTTATGCTGTGTATTCCCACCTATGGGGCTTATATATGCCATTTTTCCCGCACTTATCTGTGATTGGCCATTTTGGAATTGTATCAGCTTCACAAAACCTGCTTTGTCATGCTTCTATTTCCATTCATTCCTATATATATATATATATATATATATATATATATATATATATATATATATATATATATATATATATATATATATATATATATATATATATATATATATATGCTAATACTGCAGTTTTTAGTACAGCTGCCATGGCTTAGTGGTTCAGTACTTTGACTATGATGCACAGTATCCTGGGTTCAAGCCTGGGCATTGCTTCTTTTTTATTTTACTACTGTCTAGACAAGCTAGGAGATGTGTCTGTTTAAAGGCAGCTTTGATACAGGTTGCTCTAATGTGCCCACCGGTAAGCCGTTTGGTGTGCTGCGCAGCTCCGCGCAAATGGGTAACGCTGGTTAACGCGTTATTTGGCTATGAGCACACATATTACTCTGTGAGAAATGCTGTGTGACTATGGGCACACACTTTCAGCATGTTAAAGCACTGCTCAACTCCGGGCACTCCTATTACAACTGTTAAACCACTGCTCACCTGCAGGCATACATACTCAGCTTGTTAGAGCACTGCTCAGCTATGGGCACTTATAAAATATTTTATTTTTTTATTGTGTCAGAGTTCTTCATAAAACATGGCCCATTTCATTGCATTTTACTTAAATTATAATTATATATATATATATATATATATATATATATATATATATATATATATATATATACACATATATGTCAGGGGATTGTTTTGTGTTTATTTCACTAAAAATAAAAAATGATGTCGTTGGTGCTCGAACCGTTACTGCCTCCTCTTTGGCCGACGTCTCTACCGCTATGCTATTACTACTTGGCTTATTTTGCATATTTAGAGCTTATATGCTTTTTCAGTGACTGCTAACTGTGGCTGAGCGAAGGGCACACCCGCGCAAACGAGCGCAATTACGGGCAAACATTTCTGAAATAAAAAAAAAATTAAACTGTTAATTTTACGTTTTACTTTTCAGTTGGGTTACTAGTCTGTAGGGGCATGTGTGCTGTTGTGTTTCATGACATTTCTGCGGACTCACTCATGGGAGTTTCCTTTTGGGACTGTGATTCTTCTGGGGGCATATCCCTTTGCAGATCTCGCCATGCGGATATGCCCCCTACTTCGCTACACGGACCGTGTTAGCCTAGGGTGTGATTCAGCATGCCATCATGAATATGCATGGCATGCTGACATCACCCCGTTTAACTGCAGCCTCCGTGTAAGACTTGTTAACTCTTACATGGAGGCTTCGTGATTCCTGCCCACTGACTAATTAATCTGTAATTAGTTTCTCAAATGTGTGATGCCACAGGGTTTTTCTGATCAGTTTTCTGACCTAGGTGACTAGCTTCCACTTGTGATATCTCCAGTAGTATGTTTCTCATTAGCATATATTAATACAGATAATGACAACAATAATGTTCTTTGTGGCAATTTCCATGCACCTGTATTTATATCTCTTGATAGATGATATACAGCACTTATTTTTATGATTAACAGCATGTTATCTTTGTCATCCAGCACTGATTGTTACATTACAAATCTCCTTCTTGTCTGATATTCCCACATGTACAGGTATGCCTTTGTATGCATACCTGTGTAACCTATGGCATTTTTGCCTCATCCTCATCACTGAATGCACTTCTGTGGACCAGCTACCATATTTTTATCCTCATGCTGACATGTACTTCCATGTTTGCTTTCCTATATTCCACACACAAAAATACCCATGTTGCTGCATCCCAACATGGCTGATGTGTCCTCACTCTCATTGATGCACTGCATGATTGAACATATTCTGACCTCTAAATGAGGTGTGCTGCAGCAATAAACTGTTAATAGAGCCATTGTCTTATGTGTGGCATTTTATGTCAGGCATGGGATATGAGACTGGTTTGTGGTATGTTTCCTTTTGGCTGGTCTTTGAAATGTTTCTCATTACTCATTCTGCATATACTGTTTAATGTGTTGTATCACATTGTTACTCATCACTATGCTCTGTAAGATGAATCACAGTTAGCGTATGACTGCTGCATTTAGATTATATTTGTGCTGATACATTCCCATACAATGCATGGGTCTAGATTTCTTGTTGTACTGGCTGTTTTAATGACTATCTTCCTAGCTAGTTATCTGTATGATAATATCCTGAAAAGTGACACTTTCTTTTGCACACACCTCATGCATGCCACACATATGCCAGTGTGGTCCTCTTTGGTGATGTTCCTTGCATTGAGAATTCTTGTGGTGATGGTTACTGTGTATACATTCGGATGTGTTACTTACTGAGTTTTTTGTATATGTTTTTACTGGTATAGCTTATGCTTCTGTTCTGTGTATAGACAACTAACAGTTTCTTTCCATTAGTCACACTCTTTGCTGATGTTGTGGTGCAACACTATGTGATCATCACTGTTTATTCTGTGTACATTTGTACATGAGGCTTGTCATGACTCAAAGGTTTGTGTCAGAAGCTACTGTATTGCCTCTGCTGAGACATATGGCCACATTTTCCATTGCCCATAGCTAATTCTCAATTCTGTGATAGCTCTGATAGTTCATCATTGGACAGTTGGGATTATTGGGATAGGTCAGAAAAAACACCAGGCCAGATATCCAAATCAGAACAATTTTATTCTGTTGCCATAAGAAAACTGGTAACTCATCCACAACACAAAGAACTAAACACTTGATATAACCAGAAAAAACACTAGGCCAGATATCCATATTCAGACGTAATCCACGCACATACTTCTGAATACCTAATACAATTAATAATTCTGTATAATATTAATAATATTTAAAAATAAGTTTTTATTTTTTTGATTTAGGAAGTTTTTAAGTTCGCTACAAAGCTGCGGTGGTGCAGCGGTAGCGTTGTCGCTTCACGGCAAAAGGTTCTTCCATTTGATTCTCGGCTGGAGCGCCTTCTGTGTGGAGTCTGCATGTCCTCCCCATGGTCGAGTGGCATTCGAAAGACATGCATGAATGTGCGTGCCTTTGTTGAAGGTTGGCATTGAGCTGGAACCTCAGCACCCTAAAAATCTACTGTGAATCATTAGCGGACTGGAGTTCCGCTGTGGCGACCTCTAACTGGTAAAAGCTGAATGAAGACCAACAAACAACAACTTCTACACCATTTTCTGATTTTTCCTGCTTTTTAATATACACACACTGTCTCCCAAAATGGTAGTGTCATTACATCCAGCTCCTCAGTAAAGCACCTTTGGCTGAGTGTTTCTGGACATGACATTGGCAGCAAGAACCACAGGAATTGAAAAACTTCCACACAGAGAAACTTGCACTGTTTTTTTTTTTTTACATTCAAGTTTCCTGACATAGCTGAAGAAGGCCTTGTGATTGTCCTTAGCCTGGCAGGCTATCCTTTGATGCTAACCTGTGTTCATGGGCAGCTTTAGTAGACCTAATAGTACTTTTCAGTTTTTTTTTTTTTTTTTGCTATTTATTCTAAGGAGTATATTTCTTTTATTGTAAAGTTTGCTAATATTAGTGGGTCACCAAGGTGATTTGTTTTTGAACTTCCTATCATATTTTATTTTGGGTGGGACTGACAGTTGAAGACATTTATCTAGGAGGATGTAGAATTCCTTTGTGAAGCTAACCTTCTGCAGCAACAATAGAGTTTATGCAACCATGGGTAAATTTAGAGCCCTTGTCCTACAATTTTAAAATCCTTTAATTAAAAGAACTAGGTGCAAAGATTTTTCAGATTGTCAGCATAAAATTCTCTAGTTTACTGTATGACTTAATTAAGAAATAACATACCTGGGTGCTAGAACATAGTGGCTAAATTTGTTAGGATTTGGTTTGGAATACTATGACCGCATTTAGCTTTGTTTACCAGTTAATCCAAAGTGTTTTCCTTTATTAAGTTTAAGAAATTCGAGCATATACTACAAAAGAGGTATAAGTGCTCTAATTTACTGATGGGTAAAGTCTTACAAGACAAATGTGTTGTTTGTAGGGAGTTTATCAAGAACATTTAGGTACCTGGCATGATTTTCAGGGAAAATGAGGAGTGACCTGCAATAAGCTATAAGGTGGTAGATTATTTTGTTTAGGGTAATTTGGAGTTTCATGAGATCCATTGCTGGGTCTCTGGAAATCTGTCTGGAGGTGACAGTCCTTGACAAATATGGAGACACCACAACAGTTTCGACTGAGCATGAAAACATGGCAAGTGCAAAACACAGGTGTATTGATAATAGTGCCACAAAGTTTCAGTAATTACAAAAATATGAATGTGTTCCAAGTGAAGGAGAGCCTTAAGGCTTGAATTTTTGTCTTTACACTTTTGTAATTGAGTAGAGCCACCTTAATTAGATCAAGTTTAGTATACAATGTGTTAGTTATATTAGGATGTCCATTAACGTGACTCTGTCTAAAAAGGCAGTTTGAAGCATTAAAGACTTTACCCAATATGTGGAAGCCTTGGAATAAGAGGTGATTCTGCATGTCCCTCAGGGTTCTGTGCTCCAGGTTGTTCACTCTTACCTGGACCACCACCATGTTGTAGTCATATTTCTTAATAGCAGGGAGCTTTAAATCCCTGGAGGTGTGAGATATCCTGAAACTTGAAAGACAACTTATATTACCATGTCTTTCTCCAGCCAGATGAGTGGTAAATCTGTGCACCTAACAATTAAGTCACCAATGACTAAAACATTTTGTTTGTACATTTTATTTGTACTAAGGCTTGATGTAGTAGATTTGTAGTGGTTTAACTCTCAGTAACTCATTTTTAGTAGTGTGTCTGAGGAAGATGAGATGTTAGATTTATGCAGGGATCTAGTCTGTCTGAATCTAGGAGGGTTTGGTAGGGATGTTTTACAGTTTCACCTCATGCCAATTTAATGTGTTGTTGTTTAGGTTGTGATGTGTGGATGTGCTGCTCATAGGCCATGTTATTTTGTAAGAGGGATGCCTGAAGATATTTAAATATTCGTACCTCTCACAAATGTTTTAAGATGTCATTGCCTTGAGCATAAGAAAATTACTTCACAGCCAAAGCATACTAAGTGCTAAGATGTTAGAAACAGAGGAGTCAGTGTATAGACTGACACCATTAGTTTGGGAAAATTAGTTAAGAAGCACAAAGGATACTCACATGTGACTATATAAGCAAGTTTTGGTGGATGCACATAAGTCAATATTCCTAAGGTAAGTTGTACTACCCATGCTGTGCAGTTATGTATATGAGCCTGGGATGAATTAAGGAGGAAAAATACTCTCTAGGCTATAATAGTTATGGGGCAATACAGAATATTGAGAAGGGTTACACTGACAAACAAATACTAAAGTTGAATAAGTTTTAATTAATGAAGGAAAAACTGTCAAACAAATACTAAAGTTGGATAAGGTTTAGTTAATGAAGGAAAATTCACCATATGTAATGAAAATGAACAACAGATAATTGATATAACAGTTTTGGGGCAGTTTTGGCTAGGACTGCTCTGTGAGCTACTGAAGCACTTAGTGGAAAAGACAACCTCCCAGATGCATTCTGCATCTCTTTGCACAACAAAAGACAGCTGTAAACGTCTATATTTACCATCTTACTCACCGACAAGGTGAGGAGTTTATAGAACAGATAGAGGTGAAGATGCCAGTTTCTATACAGTGTACAGTGCCACAACACACTAACTTATGTTAAAACACAAGGAAACCACAATTGTCTTCACTGTGAGAGATCAGCAAAGTTACAGAAATGTCTTGGCTTTGTAGATTGATCTTGAGTATTTCAGACAGAATGGCCAACAGCTTGGCATGCATAGAGCTGATATATTTTAATATGTGGTGGCAATATGACCACTTGTGTGTACAATATCGAACGCAATGCAATGTGTAATAGAGAGCTGTTGTTGATTTGTGCATATTATTAATGCAGTTACTGGAAATGACAAGTTAACTGTAACAATACAATCACATATGACCCCTAACAGTAGTTGCAGCTGTACTAAATAATATCTCATACTATTACAACAGACTTTATCATGCTGGTAAATATAGTTAAATGTTTGAGGAATGGAAGAGTTATGATTATCATATTACCCAATCTTTCATAAGTACTTGTTACATATTTATAGGAAAGATTATAGGATTACATAACAGAAGACATGTCATACTTGGTGTGCTCTCAGTAGTGGCATATATACAGGTAAAATGTAATGTATTCAAGATGCATTATGTTTACACAAACAGTATAGCAACCGCATGTCGAATATTATGGATATGTTAACATGTAAAAGTATAATTTTTCTCTTTAGTTATCTGTAAATGTGTTGTGATAATGCTTATTGCAAGAGATACTTAAGTTTTGTGTAACTATACATTTATTGTAATGTGCAAGGAAGGAGTATGTTGTTATTGATATGTTTGTAGTGGTGATGTACGATGTGTTCAGTTGCCACTAGTACACGAGTACTAGAAAATGTCAAACACATCTGCTTCTGTGACTTTGCTGGATGTTGTAAGGTGGTTTATGTAGGAAGCAATACAGTAATTAGATATGTTGATGAAATGTGACCAAAAATCATGTATGTACACAGAGAAGCCAACCTAACAGTGAGACTCTTAAATGATAACTGGTTTTCAACTGTGCACAGTTTAGGGATGTCACTACCATTAGTCTGCACATTACTTATTAGTCTTTGCCACAGATTTATAATAATGTTCTTAAATACTATTCTTCTATTATCAGTTATGTAAGTTAGCATTATGCATTCCGGGCTTGTAGCCGCATACTGTACAGTTATAGAGTGCAGTCACCATATGTCTAATGCACCTTGAAAATACCTATAATAGTACTGTGGAAGTTATTAACGTATTTCAGATTGTTGTTGTGGTGTTTGATATATTAGTTTTACCTATGTATACTGCTGTGGATTAACAATCTGTATGTTTATATTTACTGGGTGGATGGGAAAAATATATGGAGTAAGACTGCAACCATTCCCTCTGGTCTGTCTATTCCATCAGGTGCTTAGCATCCACCACTTGTAAAGCTTACAATTAGAGTGACATTAACTATAGCACCAAACCAAAAAAGTGGAACTTCAGCAGTCCAAACAACATACATAGAACTTTTTTAACAGCAATGAAAATACATATGAATTTAGTCACCCTTATAGTTGTATTTTGGTTTTATGTGATATTCACTTCAGCTTTGGTGACAACATTGCATGCTTGTTCACTGAATACATAATATACCATACTACAACATAGAGGCATAAAACTACACTCTGGATACCTGTTAGGAAACAATTGTGGTAATAGATCATATAAAATACATGTATCTGACAAGAACACGTGGATTATATGCAAACTACAGTTGAGCACATCTTTATTGTGATTCTGTATCCACATATAAGAGGCCCAAATGGACATATCAATTGCAATATCTTCATTTTGCACTGCCTGACAAAAAGACCTGAGTAAAAATATCAGAAAGGAACCCAACTAATATAGAAAATGAGAATTCCAGTTCTTCCACAGTAAACAGGAAATCAGTAATACTGTGATAATATAACACCACAATGCTTCTTTAATGCCCAGCTCTAATAAAGTTGTAGTTTCTTTAGCAGTGTAACCATTTTAATCACAACCAATGCAGGAGAGCTAATGGAAAGCAGAAGAAGAAAATGGCCTGCTATGTTGAGCACATTACAATACTTTAGATCATAGGCAAAATGTCCATTAATACCCTAATGGAGAAAGGACGTTCTGCAGCAAGGTATTAATGTACCTATATCACCTGGTTAAAAATAAATAGATAAATAAATAAATAAATCAAGTCTGCTGGTTCAGAGCAAATACGAAGAATAGATTGAAAAAGAAAAAAACAAATGACCACTATGTTTATAATTAAACTATAATTTTTTTCGGCAAGTCCACAATAAAAATGTAAATAAAAAATAGAAAATTTCATAAACTGAATAAAAAAAATGGAACTAGCAATTTTACTTGAGGAGGAAAAATTAATGAAATAAGAAATAGTCAAACAAATCCATGATTATTTGTGTGTGTGTGTGTGTGTGTGTGTGTGTGTGTGTGTGTGTGTGTGTGTGTGTGTGTGAAGGGGAGAGAAAGAGCAAGAGGGAGGGAGTACATACCTCTAAACTTCTTTCCTGAAGATTTCTGAACAAAGTAAGCAATAGTGGGAGAGGAATACCTCAACTCAACTACAATTTTTTAAATATGAATGTAATTCGCTTAAAAGAGGCATATGGCAAGAGGTTTTCCATCCACACAAAAAGAAGTATGAAACCAAAAGTCTGACTTTATTCATAAACTGTAATTCCAAAAAATCAAACATTTCCTTGAGTTTTCAGGGACACAACAAAAATATGATGCAAAATCAGGTACAGTGAAAAACGTCCAGAAGGGTACAGTAGCTTGCATGATATGATTATTTTTTTCATTCAACTGATCACAAAGGGATATCTGAGGTTTATTCAGTCAAGAACATGGTTGAACTTGTTGGCACATTTATGTATGTATGCTGCACGCATGTCTGTGTATATGCATGTTTGCCATGCCTTTTCATATTTAGAAAGCAAATACTTACATAACTTATATTTCTGATGTAAAATGTTTTCTCCAACAATTACCAATATTACAGCAACTTTAAAAGATTAAGTATAGGAACTATTTTATACCAAAAACATTAACACAAAATGTGAACCAATTCAACAAACAGCTTATCTCCCAAGCACAATAACATTCAGCAGTATGAAATTTATGGGGAAATTATGGACTATAACAGAGTCCACAGCTTGCCACTATTTTTCTTAGACAGTCTATCATTCAAAAAGATTACCTAGAATCCCACTGCTGCCCAGCATTGCCTCTATAAAGCCCACCCTGTTAGGTACTATTGCTTGCATAATATTCATTGCACATGTGGGTGCACCTCTGTCTGGTAAACATAATGCATGTTGAACATATCCTGTCAGGGTATACCACTCATATCAATACATTGTGCAGCTCATGTCTAGTGGTATGTAATCATATAAACTTTTGTACAAGTATGCAACAAGTGCTTATGTGTACTTGAGTAAGATGCTCTCCACATCTATGAATTGTCAGTATTACTACTCTTGTCTGTAACAGACATAAATGCTTGCTCTTATATTACCCCTTTAATTCCTTTGAAAATTCCAGAGAAGAGTAATAAAAGACTTTTGGAGTCCCATCCTTGTTTTTTTTTTCTTTTTTGCTCTTGTGAATGTTAAGATGCATATCATCTTATACAAAAGTTGGCACAGATATTGCAAAAAGGTACAAGGTAACATATGAGTGGAGTTAGCTATGGTGACTTGCTCCCTCTTCTCTTTTTTGTATAGTATGATGGGCATAACACCATTTTTATACAAGGCTTGGATTTCAGGAATTGTTACTACTCTCAGCAACAACAATATATTATGTAATTTATATTCCCTAGCTATGAAACTTTGCATTCATTGTTTGATGGTGGGAAAGGCTAAGGGGAGATTATCTGGCAAGAGGAAAGAAGATGAGCCCAGATCAATCAAGATGTTCCAAAATATTCCCTATATAGATCCTTTTTCAACTAAAGAAGTTCAATTTAACTAATTGTATCTTGGGCCCACAGTTTATCAGTTGCCATCCATTTCATTTTTTGGCTACAAATCCAAAATTGTAGGCAATACCCTGGTGTAATAATTTTACCTTGAGTAGGCAGATGCTTTTATTTAATTCTTCAATTCCCAAATATGCATGAAAATGGAAATTTCCTGCACTGTGCTGTTATCCACTTCATATAAGTGCATGACAACTTACATAAGTTGGGTATGTTCACATCGCAGGGAATAGTTAATAATGATTCATAAAGTTTATTTGCAGTATACTACAACCTGACTAATATGCCATGATGTGTAATGCAAAAATGTAAAATTTTAGTTAAAATTATCATTGAAACTAGGCACACTGTAAAATGTTATCAGAATAGTCTAAAATGCCTAATTAATGTGTATTGGTTATGTGGTAAGTCAAGTGTAACTAGCAAACCTTTGGAGATGGATATAGCCTCTTTATTACATGCAATACCGAATCATATAATTTTTGATGTAAACATTTTTTTTTTCATTTTATTTATAAGGATGGCCTCAGATTTCTCATAGATGAAAATCCCTGCCATGACATCATGAAAGACTCAATGCACAATGTCTTGCTACCTACATTAATGTATAGCCTACTATTTGCCATGGTAAATGCCACATTAGCAGTTGCTTACTTCTCTAGAAAGGCAAGTTGCAGATGGAACACCTCTCATTGAAAATCAATATATGTAATAATGTAGTAGTTAAACCACAATGTAAGTATGAAGCTAGTCTGTCTCCCTGTTACACAGGAATTAAGCTATTATTTGAACCCTGGTGACTGGGTTTTGATAAGAAGCCCCAGCACTGAAGGAGCCAGACAGTGAGAGAAAGGAATGAAGGGATGTGACTTGTTCACCTCTCTTTTGGGTTGGGGAGAGTAGCAGGCACTCAGGAACACATGGCAAAGTGAACTTTCTGTAGTGAAGACCAGAAAAATGACTTCCTGTGCTTGAGGGGAGAGGGCAATGTTGGTCTTGTGGAAGTGAGGGATGATCAGTGCTAATAGTATATTGCCTCTCCCACTGCAAATCTGAAAGCTATGAGCTCAGAGTAGAATGCCAAACAAAACCCCTCAAACCATCCCCTAATGGTTGACTAAAACTAAATGATAGCCCTTCTAATTGACCCACACTGTGGTGATAGGGAACAAATGGGCAAATTTGCCAAAGGGGACTGATGGCCTACAGGGAAATACACAAAAGTTAGAAGCTGCTCCTCTAAAGAGATAATGAAATGTTACTTACCCATACTGCTTTGCAGTTGTATGCCAATAATTGTCCAATACCCATCATGACCTCATTTTGTAGGTGTAGTCCTAAAGAAAAACTGAGTAAACAGTGAAGGTAAAATCATCAAGCAGCACACTACAGTTTTCTTTTTTTTTTTCAAAACCACTTACCACTTTACCATGAAGAGTACAATGACAAATTATATTAACTATAAAATAATGCTTCTGAAAGTGACCAAGAGACTTTAAGTTTATCATGTTGATATGTTAATATATTGATATATATGGTCAAACCTGAGTGACTTTCCCTTTTCACTTAATGAGAGGGATGGGAGGGTGGCTAATGGTTAAGGTGTTTGCCTTACAAATACAAGGTGCAGGGTTTGAGTCTCACAAGGGATAATTGGCTAGGCTTAAAATGGCTCGCAAGGGCAGTTAGCTTAGTACTAACCTATGAATAATACTTTAATTTATATTACAAACACAAATGCAAATGAAGGCACTCGGAAGGAGAAAGGCAGTTGGATCCACAAACTTAAATCACTCAACTTTATTGTAAAATAAGAAATAAAATGCCATAAGCGGTTAACTTAGTCACCGTGTTTTCGTCTTTCTCAGTAAAGGCTTCATCAGATGTACAGATAGTAAAGAACCACCTCTTTTATATTAAATTAATCAATTAAAACAATTAAATAAATACAAGTGTTGCAAACAGGCTGCACTAAATACCCTCTATTGGTAATTATGTGCTGCCAGAATAAATACCCCAATATATAAGCTTATAAGTTCGCCAAAACCCTACCTATAATGCATTATCAAGTTGAAAAATGCTCCACAGAATAGTTCCATATAAAAATACTAAATAATAATAATTATAAAGTTGTAAAAGCAATGAGGTGGTTCTTTTACTTATTTTGCAATAAAGTTGAGTGATTTAAGTTCATGGCTCCAACTCCGTTTACCTTCCGAGTGCCTTAATTTGCATTCATGTTTGGAGTTTTCATTTTTGGCACTGTTTCCTTGGTTTTTTGTTTTTTGTGTTTTTTGGGGACATGGAAGGGGAATCTTTGGTACTGGGAGTTGATAGAACAAGGTATGACTAACTTGGTCAAACCTGTAAGCTGGATTGGACAGCTCACTCAACTTGTGGATCTGTTGACACCCATTAGTCAATCAATGGCTAATATGATTTCTAAACCATCTGAAGCAGGAAGTCAAGAATTGTTCTCATTTCCCAAGTGGAGAGTAAAAGAATGAAATGGAGATTTAGCTTGTCAAACGGATGTGAATGCTGAAATCATGGAAAACTCTGACGACAATTATCAGAGAACCCGAGGGTTTTATTAAGGAGTAGTGAACACAATTGTTCAACTGAATCACATTCACAAATGGGCTGCTCTGCTGCCTGACACAACAAAGGTGACTGTTCAACCTCTAAAACTCATCACAATAATGTTGAATTTAGTGACTGGTTCTTTGCTAACCTTAGTCAAAGGATTAACTTAATGAATATATACAAGAACCACAAGCGGACTCTTACAGTAAAAGTTTGAATAAGTTATCTGATGTTATGTTAAAATACAAGTGCTTAGAAGTCAATAATGCTTACTTGAAAGAATGCATTAGCTTGGGCATAGTCCCAAAAGGGCTTAGACTTTGTAAATACCCCAATAATGTTAGGGAAGGTACTGAAATTTATGATCAACTGACTGATATTTTTAACCTTTGTGGGATTGAGATGTTAAGGGCCATTATTAAGGAAAATGATATAAACAAAGCTCTTTTATATACAAAAATTGAGAAGTTGAACACTATTATTACTAAAGATTTATTGTTCACTGTGGCTACTGAAAAAGAAAAATATTATAATATCAGGGTAAAGATTGATAAAAAATGTGATAATCTGAAACAGAAAGCTTAAGAAGTTAGAAAGGGATGTAGATGAGTATAAGAAGAAAAAGAGTTACCCTAAATGTACGTTTTTAAAAAAACAACAATAAGGATAATAACCTTTTAGATATTGGGAGGTAAGATGAAGGGGGTGATTATTATCAAAGTACACATGAAAAGCATTATGATGGAAACAGAGAAGATAACATTAATGACCTCTTAGAGTTCCCATCCTTTTGGAGATCCGAGAGAATACAAAATCAGAACCAACCACATTACAATTTCAATTAGAGAGGAGTTCAAAGGGGTGGGAGAGGATGGTACTAAATACCCCTACACTTTTTGCAGATATTCAGAGAGACAATTATAAGTTTACTTGTAATAATTTTAGTATTTTTAACTACAGTCATTTAGATTTGACAGGAGATGTCTTTAGCCTGCTCTCCAAGGGCCTTCAATTTATTCCCCAGAATAGAGGGAATTTAACTGAGGTTATTTTGTACCTTAAGCTATTTGTAAGGAGAATGAATTTAGATCTCTTTATGTCAGTAAATGCACCATTGCAGAAGTCATTGATGGGGGAGTTAAGAAAGAAAAGTACTTTTAACCCACCTCTCCACCCTCAGTTAAACAAACTTTGAGGTTTTGGTGGAGAGTGAGATCAGGAAAGAATTTCTGAGGATTAAATATAAACCAAGCTTAACTACAGGTGAGATGCACATTCTAGAAGAATTTAAAAAGAACAATAAAATTAGGGTTATGAAACCTGACAAAGGGAGTGGAGTAGTTATTATGGACATGATTCTATATGAGAGTAAAATGTACAATATTTTAGGTGATACTAATAAATGTAACAGGGTGTCCAAAATGAAATTAATAGTTCCTATCAAATGATTGATATGTTTCTTAATGATATGTTATTGGAGGGGTTAATTAATGTTGAAATTTATAACTATATAAGAATGACAAACCAAAGATACCCTCCATCTTTGGAATACCTAAAGTATGAATATGATCCACCCTTAGACAAAAGTGGCAGCAGAAGGGTCCAAGACAATCCCAATTGCCAAATACTTAGATAACAAATGAAAGAAAATGTGGATGAAAGGAATTGAGGTGCTAAAAGGCTCCTGAGATTTTTTAAGGTGTGTCAAGAACTATTTATGTGTAGAGGGTATTATTTTTGTAACAATATATATTATTTATCTTTTTAGCAGTATTCCTATACTATGATAAAGGTATGGAGCTCTTTGAGGAAGCTTTAGCAAAAGAAAAGGGTTCGGATAATAATGAACACATGACTTATTTAAATCTTATAGACTTAGTTTTAAAAAAATAATTGTATCTACTTTGGGGGAAGATTTTTTCAGCAAATACAGGGGGTAGCAATGGGTGCTGCTTGTGGCCCCACATATGTAAATATTGTATTGGCTACTTGGGACGAGAGGTTTATTGTTAATTCTGGCTACACCAACTGTTGGGTACTTTATAAGAGATACCTTGATGACATCTGCATTTTGTGGATGGACACACTTGATAAGTTAGAATAATTTATTTTATATTTGGGGACACTACTGATTTTTTAAAATTTACTTACAGTTATTCTTACAATGTTTTAAAATATTTGGATGTAGCAGTACACCAAGTTGGTAATAATTTTAAATCTAGGATTTTTTAGAAAAGAAACCTTCACAAACTCCTATTTACATTTTACAAGTGCCCACCCATTCAGTCAGAAGAGAGGTATTCTGGAAGTTCAATTTGTTAGAGCCAGTTGAATGATTTCAATGGATTCTGACTTTGAAGATGAATACTTGATTTTAAAATGTGCCTTTAAGGAGAAATGCTATCCACTTGACCTGATTCAGGAAGTTATGTTTGAAGTTTTGGAAAGGAGAAAGGATAGATTTTGACCTATATTAGGTGATTCTACCCAAAGTGAGGTGTTAAATGTGAATGCACACACTAATCAAGACAAAGCCTTTAATAAGGCTTTTGTTACAGAATTTAATGCTAGTGCACACACACTATTAAAAAATTATTGAGAAGAAATGGGGAAGGTTTAAGAACTTAATAGACCTAGAGGAAATTTCCAAATACCCGGTCAAAGTGACTTATAAAAGGCCACAGAATTTAAGAGATTTAATGGAGAGGCCTTCTGGCTCCAGAATGGGGATTCAGGCTAGAAGAAAACGATTTTTAAATTTGGTGCTTGTTCCCAGTGCCCCTACATCTTGCACAAGGAGAGGGTTCACTTGTCTTGTAGGGATAGGATTATTGAGGGGAGACATTTTACGAATTGTAATTCTTTTGGTCTAGTTTACTTTGCTCATTGTAACAAATGTGAAGCCTTCTACATGGGCAAAACTGAGTGCAAGCTTAAGAAAAAGATTTACAAACATTATTACGATATTCGTAAAGAAAATGAAAATAATGCTTTGTTTAAGCACATTAGGGTATGCCCATGAGCAAGGTTTCTATTTTTCATTCTGGAAGAAATAAATAGCAATGCAAGGGGAGGACCATGGGAAACTAGAACTGAATATCGAGAGTTATGGTGGCAAGTTACGCTGCAAGCCAATTTCTTCCCAGGTCTCAATGATACTACCTCAATTACCCCACTTCTTAAAATTAGAGCAGCTAAGTTCTGAACATATATTGGGGTTTAATAGAAGTAGTGTTTGAAGAGATTTTTAGTGAACATTATTATGCATTTTATTTTAATATTGCTCCTCCCAACATTTCTTTATATTATGTTTTTCCACAGTGAGTGGTTTTGGAATTGCATGTATTTTTATTTTTGTGTCTATTAAATATTTTTATTAAACATATTTCTATGATTTTAATAATTTTTTTAGAGAACCTTAACTTAAACTTTCAGTACCTATTTTAGAAGGTTTAATATACTGTGCCTTTATGACCTTATAAGGTTATTTTTTAGGGTCTATGTTATATATTCAAACTGTCAAAATGTTGAATACCATATATTCAAGACCATATGGTCAATATTTGAAAGTTCTAATATATAATAAAAAAGAAAAAAGAAAAAGAAAAACACACCTTAACAGTGCGAACAGGGGGGCAAACCCCCCTGCACCCCCACTCCTCCTACTTAAATATACCAACTCCGAGACCGCACTTCAGTGCAGAAAAGGGAAATTCTCCCATTCTGCACTGTACGGCGCCATTAAAGTCAACCTTCGAACACTTGTAATGTTGATCATATGGTCTCGACCATATGATGATCGACATTTCAAGCATTCTTTTATTTGACATAGACCCATTTTCTATATACAAAAATAATTTGGTAATTGCAATTGGAATTTTTGGTCACTAGATGGAGCCCCTATACAAGTTATTAATGTTTATATGAACTGACATGCTTTTACAATTTTATAATTATTATTATTATTTAGTTTTTTTTATACTGAAATATTCTGTGGAGCATTTTTCAACTTGATAATGCATTATAGGTAGGGTTTTGATGAACTTATAAGCTTATACATTGGGGTATTTATTCAGGCAGCACATAATTATCAACAGAGCATGTAGTGCAGCCTATTTGCAATACTTATATTTATTTGATTGTTTTAATTGATTAATTTAATATAAAAGAGGTGGTTCTTTTACTATCTGTACATCTGATGAAGTCTTTACTGACAAAGATGAAAATGCGGTGACTAAGTTAAGCATTTATGGCATTTTATTTCTTATTTTGCAATAAAGTTGAGTGATTTAAATTTGTGAATCTAACTGCCTTTCCCCTTCTGAGTGCCTTCATTTGCATTTGTGTTTGGAGTTTTCATTTTTGGCACTGTTTCCTTGTTTTTTTTTTGTTTTGTTTTAATTTATATTACCTTACATACATAGATTCCCCAGATGTGGTATCCTTCATTCAGGTCATTTAAGGTCCAACATGGAACACAGACATCCAATCCAGTTATATAATAACACCCCATATGATCACAGATAATCAGACTATATGATAAATATTATTTTCTTTCTTCTCAGGCTTTTAACATTCCTGACATTTGTGAAATTCAAAAGCTACATGTTTGTTGGTTCTAGAATTTTCATCGAGATGGTGTTTCATTGTTTCATTGTTTAAGGCTTTATAAGAAAAACATAATTTAACCATATGGTGTGGGCACATTATTCTGTAAAAAGCTAAGTATGTTAATCTCTGATGACAATCTAGGTGTTTACAATTTAGAATTAACTTGGTGAATCTTCTTCTCGGCACTAATTCCAAAAAACAAAGATCTGCTTTGGTGTACTCAAAAAAACTAAAATATTACTCTAGAAATGATAGATTAGGTTATCAACTGAGAATCTGAAGCTTCCTGGATGAGATCAACCATGTAGCAATCCCAAGGGTTTAATTCTCCTATTCCTGTCTCTCATTACATTTTCTATGAAGTACATCTTATTATTCCATATAACTAATTCCTTAGAGATTTTCCCTTCTTCCAGAATTGTGTTGCATTGGAAAAAATCTGAATTAATTTCTAGCTTACCTAATCATCCCTTTATATGTTTAACAATGAAGCTTAGACTTGATAAATTGAACCATACATTTAAGCAATGGTTCAAGTAGTAAACATATAAATGTCTTGTCACCAGAACATTGGTTTTAATTACATCTGCATATTTACTTATCTATCATTTAGAAACAGGTAAAAACTAAATTAAACAGGATTACTCTTAAGACTGACCCTTGGAGTACAGTCAGCTTAACTGGAATCAGTTTATCGGACAGCTCTATATAATGACTCTATGAGATCTACGATCAGATCATCTTTCAATGCTTTGTGTACTGTAGTTATTTATATTATTCAGTTTCATTTTTTATGATCACTGTGTAATCTAACGTGTCAAAGTCTTTTTCAAGATCTAATATTTTACTTTTATTATCAGTCCCATACCAAGAACTGTACAAGCAGGATCATAGATGTCAGTTAAATTGGTAAATAATAGGTCAGCCTTCTAACAATCAGTGCAGGTTTAGTTCTAAAACTGGAGTATAGCAGCTCTGGGATTTCAATATTAACTAATCATCTTTGACAGCATCCAATCATTGTTGCTAAATTAATTCACCTGTATGCATCCATGAAGTCTTCTCTGACACTCTTGTGAATAGGAACAATGTGAGATAACCACCATTCTCTGAGACAGTACCTTTTGATTAAAGAGAATTAAATATAGCTACAACATGATTTAACAAACTATTGCTAATCATGCAAATCAACTCTCCACAATTTCAAACCACATAATAAATAATATTTTCCTTTTATTCAGGATTGCGTCCTACTTCAGTAATAATATTTGGGCAACTTCTTCTTTGAATCTATACTGCACTACGAATCCCTATATTTTCTTACTGTGACTGTCTGTTACTTATATGTATTATTCTAGAAATGTTCTACCCAGGCCCCTGTTGAAACGGGGTCTTGCATAGCCAGGTCAGACTTTCAAGGCACTCAAAGATAAATAAGCAAATAAATTATATTTGGCATCTCATGTATGCACTGATTTGAAATTACATCAGAGATATGGACACTGGCAAAATATAAGTTGAATATATCAACAATAAATGTTATATAGTAACTGACCCACAAGTATTCATTTTTTTTGTCTGTGAATTCACATATGTTAATTTACATATTAAGAAGAAAAATTGTTATTGTCCTTGACTATTGACAAAACATCTTCAAATTTAACTTTTGTCTTTGACATAGCCCTTTTTAGATGTCCTGAAGTCACAAGTAACCTTTACTTTTCTTTTCTTGCTTGTGGCATGTTTTTCATAAATGTTATACCTTTTCTTTTTAATGTTTAACAATCTTTCTGTTTTCTTACACCACTATTGTGGTTTTTGGCACATGTGCTTGCTACCACATTTAATAGCTAAGTTATCTTTCAGACACTGAATAAGAATGTCATGCAATACTTGCCATGCTGAAGTGCACCTTTATGGACTTAAAATTGATCCATCTATGACCACTATGTGTTGTTTCAACATTTCCTTATCCCAGATCTTTAAGTTGCCAAATTGGGTGGGGAGTGGTTTGATTAATTGTTTAACACTGTATATGTGATTTGTAAAAGCAGATGCTATTAAAGCAGGTTCACATACCTGGGATTATATGTAATTAACCTGACATGATTGGTCAATTCTCATTATATACTTTGCATGAGTATTGCTATAACCTTGTAATACAGTTTTAATTTGGATACAACTGAATGTTACAGTTGGAGGAATATTTAGGGAGATGAAGACAGGAGATGGATGGTGATAGACATCAACAGTGGTGATGGGAGACCTTTGTATCCTAGCAGCCTGAATTTTAAAAATTATACTTAACATAGTTCTCACTTTCCTTCCCTTTACATACTATCCCTACTGAGCTTTTCTTTATTTAATTTCCTGTTTTAGATTCAGAGAAAAAACAAAGTTACTGCAGTGGGCATTTTTAGAATGACTTCTAACATGGGCAAGGAATGCTGACAATTAGATTGCTAGTTCATTGCCCATCAGATATATTATATGCACAGGATAAAACTAGTACAGACCACCTAGAACTCACATTCAATCACACATCCCTTCTCCTTCACAACTGTCAAAATGGAGACATTTTTTTCTTTCACCATTAACTCTGACAGGCAGTAGGAGAACACTGTAGCAAATAAAAATAATAATAACAAAACTACCTGCATGAAAATGGCAAAAAGGGTTCCAGGAAAAATGTAAATGTTTCCAGTAAAACAGTATAATATAGATAAAACAATGCAGACAAATCTGACAAAATGTGCTGACGTTTTCAACATATCCTCTATGAACACCCACAATATGACACTGAGTGGTGCAGCTCAGATCCGAAACCAAATTGTGAAAATGACTTAAAAAACAACATTCACAAATGAAAATGTTCAGTGGTACACAACAATCACACAAAAGGGTTCCTAAAATAACTATCCTGAAAATTGCATTGTTTGTGTACATACTAAACATATTACCACACATCCAGGGATCATGAGACATCAGCTCTTCAATTCCTTCTTTACAACATCCTTAGGGATGTGGTAATATCTGTACCAAACACACTGCCTCTTGCCTTATTACACTGCATGAGTATATAGTGGCAGCTGCAGATGGCATGAGTTATATAGGAGGTAAATGTTGAGGATCAGCTCAAACTCTGAAACTAATGGAAAGCGATGGTTAAAGAGAGCTTTGAGATGTATGTAGATACTACTGTACCTTTAAACCTGAGGTGCAGGATGGAAGAAAAAAGTGTGTACAAAGGAGCATCCGAATAATAGAAACCGTGTGAACTAAACAGAAGTAGGGAGAATGAAACATTTAAAATGACAATGAAGGATGCATGGATAGATAGGAAGGAGGAAGAAGAGGGATAGGACTAAAAAAGGAAGGCAGTTGAAGAAGAAGGTCTAAGATATGATAGCTTCTCTGTTCCAACCACATACCTATACTTACTCTTTACACTCTCAACACATTGCCTCAAACCTGTTTAATATTGCCCCTCAGCTTTATTCAAAACATAGGCTGATTAATTGTAGTTTACCTCAAGCCAAAACAAAATGAAGTGCAAAAATCATCTTCAAAATAAGTATGCATAATTCCTCAGCACACTAAAATATTTCTAGGAGAAGATATACACCATATTCCTGACCCCACCTATCACAATGAATATAAAGATAATTCTCCCCCACACACTTCTGTAACCCAACAAGAGCCAGTCCTCAACCCTGGTGATCTAATTTTTGCTGGAATAAATTCAGAAGTATAAGCAATAAAACTGCTGAACTACATGCCTGGATTACCCAATATAAGCCTGATGTTCTCACTGTAACTGAAACTTGGCTTAAACCCAAGCAAGGGGTGTAAATCCAAAGTTATATCTCCTGGCTATAATATCATCTGTAATGACTGTATAAAGAAAAAGTGGGTGGTAATGCTTTAATATTTCCAAGTACCAACCACATTTCCCCTTACAGCAAATCAACACCAAAATTCAGATCAGCAGAGCTTCCTATTGCTTTATTCAAAATAAACAATTACAAACAAATATGTATTACTGCACTTTATATCTCTCCTGCTAACAATACAGTTATACTGGAAGATATCCTATATTGGATATCCATAACATTTCCACAAAAAAAAAAAATTACTAGATAATGTGAATGTCAATTGGTTGGACATAAACTCTAACTCCCCTACATCTAGCATGAATGTATATGGTTTCACACAACTAATTAATAGCCCCACACTTTACAGCAAGGCATCAAATTCCCTATTAGACTGGATCCTAGTATTGGACCCTAGCAAATATTTCATCACAGGTACAATGACAGATTCTTTCAGTGATCATCTCCTAATCTATATGACTAGACATCTTTCACATCCAGTTAAAAAGCATATTTATAAAACAACACATAACCTTTCCAAGTTTAAGCCAAAAATGTTCATTAATACACTATCATATTTTAACTGGAATATCCTAAAAATCCTCCCTTTAGATGATGCTGTAATTGAATCCAATGCAACCATTTCTAAATATCCTAAATAGCCTTGCACCTCATAGAAATAAGAGACTGAAAAATAATGCAATTTGCTATCCAAAAAGAGAAGAATGTTAATGCAGGAGAGAGAGAAAGCATGGAAAAAATGGCAAAAATATAAAACACCTTAATATCTTGAAAACTTCAGAATGTTTTGCAATCATACTAAAAAGCAAATAAATGAAAACAAAAATCTATACTATACTGTAATAACTTTCAGAATAATACTAAATGCAACCCCAAAAATATTTGGACATGCATTAATGAAATCATACATCCCAGCCAAACATTCAGCCCAAACCTTTCTCCCAGTAACTCACCACTCAAAATGGGGATACAGTTCAACTCCTATTTTATACATAATATAGCATCTCTAAACAAGGATTCCTGAACATCTAATCCCAACCCTGCCCAGCAGCCACATATCACCACATCCACTTTCGCTTTCAAACCTGTGCCCACATCCTGTATAAAACTACTCTTAAAAAACTTAAACTGTGATCTTCTTCAGCTGATGACCTTCCAAGTGAGTACCTAATAATAGCAGTCAATAGCACTGACCATCCTGTCTCAATCCTTATAAATAGGTCAATCTAGGCATCTCACATCCTCTCTGTCTGGAAAAAAGTTACACATTATCCCTCTTCAGAAAGGAGGAAATTCAAAAGACATTATAACTTTAGACCTATTGTAACCCTACCTCCCCTTGCCAAACTAAATGAAAAATGTATTCAAATACAATTGATAGACTGCCTCCTGCAGGAAGAACTTATATCCCCTATACAACATGGCTTCTATCCTTTCCATAGTACTAACATTGCCCTTCTAATCTATAGAGATGCTGTCAATAAAGCTAGCGATAATGGCAAACTAGTCTCTTCCTTACTTCTAGCCTTGTCTGAAGCATTCAACACAGATTGTCGCAGCAAATGTCTACCTGTCTAATAGGTATCAGTCAGTAAAATGGCACTCCATGCTCTCTGTTTACCTCCCTGTTATATCTTGGTAAAGAAGGAGACCACACGGTTTATGGAGTTGTAAGGCCTTTCTTTTTCTTTAGCCTCAGGTGTACCCATGCACCATCTCACAACTTCTGCAAGTCATTCCTCCTACACGAACACAAACAAAGTCCCCCAGAGAATACAACACCAACATTAATTGTTGAAATCCCCTACAGCGCTTCAGAACAACAACATTACCAGCCCATGCTACTACATTCCCCTCCCTCTTCACACAATGACACCAAGTAAGCAAAAAACCCCAGCAAGTCCAGCAAATCCATCATTAGTCCATTTACTAAAAATGACTGGCTAGTTATAGTTATGTTACCATACAATCAGGCTAGGTTGTTCTTGTAAACAATACATGCACTTTTTTTTTTTTTTTTTTTTTTTTTTTTTTAAGTCCTTCAAATAACTAACCAACATGTTTAACCGCACTTTAGAGTGCAGGCGCAGTGGTACCACCCACTCAGCACGTGACTTCAGTGTCACAGTGACCACTTCAGGTATCAGTGCCCGAACATTTAACTCACTCCCTCGTTCTCCCTCCCGCTGCCTCCGCCTCCCCATGTTCGAGAGCTGGGCTGCTTTCAGGCTGGCAGTGTTCGGTATTAGCGGTATGCAGGTCCTGGGAGAATCTGGTCTCCTTCTTCCTCACCAAAAATCTCATTCAACTCTCACCAAAAACCTCAAATCTCCATTCACCTTCACTCTGCACATAATGGGTACGTACTCTTGACCAGAACCCTAACTTCAAGGTGTCATCCATATCTCCTCCAGAAACTGTCATCACTCCATCGTCTCCAGCTCCCCTCTTGATCCTCCCACTTCCTTTTCTCCACTCTCTTTGCCTCCTTAGCTTGGATATGCAGATCCACCTTATGCGTGAGATCTCTCCGGATCTGCAACATCGGCCTTGGACAATCTACCCAACAGGTGGGGTGAATAACGGTAGTTGGGTAGGACCCGACTATCTTTGCTGCTATGCTTCCTTCTCCTTGACACTTTCATTGCTATTTTAGCTTTCTCAGCACTTTTCAACAAGTTTGAAGCTGCACTTGAATGTGCTGTGTATGGATGTGACTTGTGTGATTTTCGATGATTCCCCTTGAAGCTCCGTGAAATATGAAACTGTGAAATTATCTGATACAATAGTCTCTGGTAGTCCTTGGTGAAGAAGTGGTCTTCCTCACCACTTCAGTAGTACTTGAGGGGAATGAGTAACGAGGAAGATAGTGTAGAATGGCATCCATTTATTTTCCCATGATTATCCAAACCATTCAATTATAAAAGGTCCGACATTATCTATTTAACTTGAACAAACCTTTGTGTGTGCTAAGGGTGGGTACTGCCGCCTGACCTTCAGCCAGCACTTTGTGTATATGCCTGACTGAGGTCCCAGTTTAAAAAAACCCTTCACCCTCTGACAGCTTTTCAAGGACTTGGTTCGCATTTCTGTCAAAATCTGTCCCCATAATCACAATGTAGTTCCCCCAGTTCCCACACATACTCCATTACCATTATTTCATTTCATTGGCCCTTCTAGTCCTTAACCTGAGGACTATTCTCCCAGTCACCACTGGTATACCACAAGGGCCTCTCCTTGGTCCCCCCTCTTTAACATTTTTACCAACACCCTGTATACTTCCACACAACAGGCCATCTAATACAATATGCAGATTATCCCACACTCATTTGCACATCTGATAACAAGGTACAACACCAAAACATTACTCAGGAAGCTTTGTCTGACACTGAAACATGGCTTTGTAACTCACAACTCATGCTCAACCCAAAAAAGACCACATTACTACCTTTTTCCCTAAATCCTTCTGTCATGAAAAAACAAAATTTAAAGTTCTTTCTCTTGATAATACAACCATTGAACTCATTTCTCATAGCAAACTATTAGGGGTGGTAGTGGATGATAATCTTGCATTCAACCTGCATATACAAAACTGCATAATAAAAACTCATCAAATCTAGGGAAGCTTTACAGAACCAAATACTTTCTCACCAACTCAACTAAAACTACACTTCCCACTACTTATCTCCTCCCAACTCTTTTTTATGGTGCTCCCATCCTTACTAAACTTCAGGCTTCACAAAAAATTAAAACTTGAACAATGCTATAACAAAGTTGCTAAATTTGCAACACATATCCCTTTCAGAAACCACCACTGTATAGCACTGAAAGACTAAATTGGTTAGAACTGCCACATCGACTAGCATACAGACAACTTTTTACCACCTATAAAATTATCAATCAACCATCTGTCTGGCCAGCATTAAAGACATTCTACACAACTATGTTCCCCGTCAGTTATTGTGATCCAGTGACCAAAATCTCCTCTCTGTCTATACACCTAGCAAATCTGTTGTCCATTGTCTGTAGTAGTACAAGGTTGCTAAGGCCTTGAACTCCTTATCTATATCCATCAGGGCTATACCCTCCCTCCCATCTTTCAAAAGCATTCTGAAAGACTTTCTAGATAAAATCTGCACTGTTCTTGCTCAAAACCAGGAAAAACTATATCCCTAAATTCCTTATACCTCATTCTCTCCTTTCATCCTTTACTTCCTTGCTGCAATCTAATTCTCTTCCCTGACTTTCTGTCTAAATATCCTATATGACTGTTTTTCCCCTCACTTCATATTGCAATTTCAGTTTGTATTAGACTAAGACTAACTTACTTTAATTTCTCTGCAAACTGTCGAAAATTTCTCTAAGTATTAAATTGTTGTCATATACGTTGCATCAATTCTTAACCAATGTTTTTATATTACGTCTAATTTTTACAATTATTTAAACTGCAGATGTTTTTGCTTTATTGTCTCTGTGTAACTGTATCTTTTTGGAGCTTTTCTCCCCGGGTCTCCACTGAAAATGGATCTTTGATCCAGTGGACTTTCCTGGACAATAAATAAATAAATAAATTATTTTTGAAGTCTATAAAATTATTTTTCTTAAAATGTTTTGTAATAATTTTGAGCATTTCACCCCAGGCCCCCACTGAAAAGGGGCTTCTACCCAGTGGGACTTTCCCAGTAATCAAATGTCAATAAATAAATAAATAATTAATAAATAAATATCCTCAGCAGTAAAAGAAAGTAAAATAAAGTAGGCATGACAAATAATGTAAGAGTAAGAATATTCTCAAAATAGAACAGGGGAACTTGCCAAATGGTGTGATAATGAAGGAACAAGCACTTGCATTTAATCTGTAGGCAGTTTAGGAAAAGCTGGTAAGTTGAATACCTTCTACTCTCATGTCATATCACTTTGTGATGTCAGTTAAGAGATTGACAGATTCAGGATTGGAGGACAGAAGATGGATGGTGATAGAAGTCAACCGTGGTGATGGAAGACATTTGTATCCTAGCAGCAGACTGGTAAATTTCTATTTTTACAGTTGAATGTGGAAGAATTCTCTTAACATCTCTATGTCAAGAAAAATTGTTCAGTTATTACAAGGAGGTACAAAAAAAGAAAAATATAATACAGTTCATCCTTATGTGGTTGGCTGGGTGAAGTGCACATTGTGGAAATGTGATCCCAGATGACCAAAATAATGATGATATGGTAAGGTTCACTTTATGCAGAGCAGTAGAGACTTAAAGAGCAAAACAGTAATGAAGGACAACTACTGCAACATGGAAGTTCCAAACTGTGGACTTTCAACTTTCAATAACTAGGAAAAGAGATGAGATAGGAAGTTAGACAGTGAGGAGAAGAGGTAGGGCCAGTCACCCCATGACTAAAATTTTGAGGCAGCATTATGAAAGGTGTGCAAGTGTGCACAAATGTTTAACAAAAACAATGTGTGGTAAAATTCAAGAGAATTTTGAACTAAGAAGGGAGGTCTAGGCATTACTAAGCAACAAGGAAAAAGTGACCAGAAGGTAGAATCAAGTACAAGTGTGGGGCAAGAAGTAGGCCTACACCAAGGTAAGGAGAGAAGTGACTAAACTAATAAGGTAATCCAAGGCCAAGTTGGAGACAATATTAACTCTGGTAGTACATTGAGGACGAAAACAATTTTTGAGATTAATTTCGGAGACAAATAGACAAAAAAATGGGACACTAATTTAAAAAGGCTGAGAAAGAATGCAAGGGAGGCAAAGAACAACAAAAGCCCTGCTGAAAGTCTGAATTAGTTATTTACCTGAGCATACATCAAAAAGAGAGTCACACGAAATTCAAGGAGTGGAAGTGACAGAAAAGGAAGTGATTCATGGATAGATAAAGTTTGAGGGAGGGGGTAGAAAAGGAACTGATCAGCTTATAGGAAGGCAAAACACAAAGCCAGAGTGTGTCAGTAGTTAGAATCCTCAAAAACATGATAACTACCCCAACAAAATTATTCACAGAAATTCATAGATCTTTTGGTCATGGGAAATTGCAGTGTGATTGGAAACAGTTTTACTTTCCTCTTATTCAAGGAATGCTGATGATTGCAACAAGGAATGCAACTACAGAATACAGACAGAAGGAAGTGAGATCTCTCTAGATATTGATCACATTAACTCTTAGAACAGCATGGTTTCTGTTCCAAGATAAGCTGCAAAATAAATTTCCTTCTGGTGGATGTGGTCGACCTAGACTTCAAAAATATTGTCAGCAGTAACACACAAAGACTGCTCATCAAACTGAAACAGCTGTGAGCTGAGTAAAGCCAACAAACTGCCTGTGTGAAAAAAATGGAATATACTATGAGTGCTTCAAATGTTACGTGGAAGCAGTAAAGAAGTGAAAACAAGGCACAAAAATGATAACAGATGAGGGGTTATTTGATTACACATATCCCTCAACCTCTTAGTGCAGGAATTCTGGATAAATCAATAAATAATGGGGGACAAAGGCCCCAAATGGATTTTAAATATTGCTCTTATAAACTTAGAAAGTTGCTAGAATAGCAGGTTATTAAAACTGAAACTAAAATGTTTTTGATTATAATTTGTCAGAAAACTACAAATTGTATGATGAACAGATCAGAAACCATCCACTTATGCTGTGCTGACAAGGGCAATAAAAGGGCTGAAACATGCATGTTCACAGTTACTGAGGTTTGGCTTTATTTGCATGAATGTAACAAGTAAAAAATGTAAAAAGTAAAAAAGTTGTTGATATTCAGAGGCCATGTGGCTATAACCAAAAATATGAGGCAAATGTCTTTATATTCTGTGAAATTATGGACATTTGAGAGGTATACTGAGATTGCTTATTTTATTTTTGGTCTGAAGTGTCCACACATTTAGGTTCATAGCTTCATAGGTAGGTACTAGGCTATCAGCCCAAGGGCCTAAGTAAGCCTAGCCAACAAGGTTCCCTGACTTACGCCACCCAAGAAAGTTAATTCCCTGTGCCCCTGTCGAGCAGAGCCATGGAAGTGATCCCCGGGGTGTATTTCCCATTTCCCATCCACTCATCAAGATTTTTCTTGAAGAGTGCTAATGAGGAACTTTGCTTGACATAGATGGGTAGCTTGTTCCAGAGTATAGGAAATCTCTGGGACAGGAATCTATCCCTCCAGCATGTCCTGTTTATTGTGGTGACAAGGTTTAGGTCCCTAGAACGTGTAGCTCGGAGGGATTGGGATTTCTTTAGGTGTAGCATGTCCAACAGCTCTCTCCTCAGAGTAGGCGATATGCTACAGAGTAAAGCTGGAGTTTTTTGAGACAGTCAGTGTAGGGCATCTGTTTGAAGCCAGTAATCCTCTTTATGAGGTACTTCTGCGGCCTTTCCAGCTGCTGCAGATATCTTGTGTGGTACATTCTAAAAGGATTGTTGTACTCTGTAATGGGTCTAATGAGTGCCGAGTAGACGGGAACAATGACCTCTTTCTTCCTGGATGAGAACCCTTTTGTGATGAGGTGTGCCATTTAGAAGGATTTCCTGACCAATATTTTTAGTTGCATAACCTACTACATAACATATATTTGTGAACTGGAGTATTGCATTAAATGCAGATGTGAGATGTCAGTGACATAATGTTGCAAAGTCCACAGATAATCACATGCCCCATACAGTATATGTACACAGGAATCAGGGATACAAATGGAAGGTAGTGTGTGATAAATAATAACTACATCCAGCTTCCAAATCCCCCACCTTCACAAGAACCATTAGACATTACTGTCTAAAGTAGTGCAGTGGTAAGCGGGAGTAAGGACTAGTAAGCAAGTGTAAGAACTATTAAGCAGTAGTAAGTGGGAGTAAGCATATGTAAGCACCAGTAAGCGGGTTTAAGCCCACTTGCGTGGGGGTAAGCAATGCGCACACAGGTAAAGCAATATGGAAGCTAATTCTCCGTAAGCATATTTAGCCAAAGCTTAGCATAGCTTACCCTCGTGCAAACCCACGCAAATCCACTTACAAATGCTTAAAAGTGCCTTAACCACTCTGTATCCAACAGCCGCTGTTCTGCCCAGCAGCAAAATAAACAGCCTTGCAGGTCTTGAATCCAGGACCCTATACACTATAGTCACAAACCACCAAGCCATCACAGCAGTACATAAGAATGAGATATCACCAAACAAATCCTCACTATAGTAAAATCAAACTGAACATGTGAAAGGAATCAGTATACAGTCATATGTTCTATAACCTACTACATAACCTAAATATGTAAACTGGAGTACAGAAGTAAGCCCAGATGTGAGGTGTAATTGTAATAGAGTGTTGAAGTCCCCTATTAAACACAAGGACCCCATACAGTGTATGTACACACGAATCATGGATACCAGACATATATATAATATGCAATGAATAATAAATCAATGCCAAAAAGCAAATATAATTCAAAGTAAATATTAAGCAACCCTAAGCATTGCACATGCCAGATTAGTAGGTGTAAGCAATGTCTAGGCCAGATAACTCAATTTTCCCAGTGGTATACCCCTTTAAAGAATGCCAGCCTTAGGTAAGCAGGTTTGCTCATAGCTTAGCCTTTTCAAAACCGTCCAAGCACGGCAAAGTGAGGAAAATCGGCCCTACTTAAACCTAACAGGTGGGAATACATCTCATAACTGGTTGTAGCTTCCCCTTGCAGGCACCATGTCAGGAAGGGGAGAGAGACTGTGCTTTCGGGTTCAATGCTGGGGCATTCAGGAGTCCAGAGTCATGGCAGGACTCCTTGTCAAAGACCATGAGCAGAGACTGCTGTAGCACCAGTTCGAGGGTTCCCAGTATAAGGCGGAAGCCTGGGACTATCTCACCCGTAACCTCACCAGTGCCACTGGCATACCCTGAACTGGTGAGCAGGTCAGGAATCACTATGCCGACCTGAAGTGGCAAAAGGGGGATCTCTTGGATCAGTGGATCCAAAAGACTAGGAAGGCAGGGGTTGTCCCAGCTGTGTGTATCACTCCACTACCTGTTTAATAATTGCCAGCTCATGTATATTATGGATAGGTATGGCTAAATATCCCTCTTATGTCCTTCACAGCGGCAAGTGAGTGGGCCACGAACCAGGAGACCCATGGATGTCGCCTGGAGAGGTTGCAATGCAAGGCAGGTTAGTAATACTCTTGCATGTACTGTCATAGGAAATAAATCTAAAAGTATTAGTAAAACAAACTGTCTATGAATTTTCATGTAATTAAACTGTTGTTTTTCCTGTTGGAGCTTTTCTCCCAGGGCCTCCACTGAAAATGGGCCCCCAAGCCCAGTGGACCTCCCCGGTAATCAAACTGAAATAAATAAATAAATAAGTTAATTGCCAGTATAAAACCTGTATTTTTAAGGCAAGTACTGCATACAGCGGAGAATATGGCAGGAAGAATGTCATATCGTTTGTATGTAAATGAAAGCATAATAGCCTAACAATAAAGGTCTAACTACTGGACTGCATGTGTATACTCTGGTAGCATATGATAATGTAGATTAGCAATAACTTAATAGTACTATTGTATTAAGCACTGTTACCCACACTGTGCAACATAAACAGAATGTGTAGGAATGTCTGTACATAACTGGTGTAATCCCCAGAGGTCATTTCGTACAACTGAGAGAGACATAGACAGAAAACAGTGAAAAGACAGACAACAAAATCCTAATAGCACACGCATCTGAGATGTGAACAGTTGTATTTTTAACACAAACAGCCATGGTTCAAATCCTGGGGGTGGTAGTAGTCTGCATAAAGAATCATACCCCACAACTGTACAGATATGTCCATAATATCCAGTAAATTGGCCCATATCTGCTGCCTGTCACTCTATCCCCCTGGGAAATCAGTGGGATGATCCCAGATGTTTAGGCAGCAAACAGAAAATACAACTGATTGTCACAAATCTATAAGAACAAACCTGTCACTCTAGCAACTCCCCAAACTGTTATGAGAGTAATAAGCCAAGTATGTCTTATCTACACCCCCGTGTTGTTAAGCTGTGACCAGAGTGTGTACAGTAACAGAGTGAGATGTATGTGCATAATAGCAATGTGGAAACTGGTACTTTGTGTAGCAACATTCAGGTAGTGCTAACAAACATTGCTCCCTTAGGTCTGTCAGATATGAACACTGTGCCCAGAAACAAAATAATGATACCCTGTACTGGTACTGTTTATTTTGGTATTGTATGGCACTATGAGTGATGCAGTTTCACTGAATAATAAGGTACTACTCATCACTGTCACCCACACTGTGCTACATAATATAACTGTCTAGGAAATACTGTATAAGAGTGTTATAATACAAGGTCAGAATGTAAAACTACAGGAGAATTATAAGACAGAAATCAGATAAGAGGTATACAGCAATATCTATATAGCACACACAACTGTGATGGACAGTGTTTTAGTTTTAGCAGACACAGCCATGGTCTGCATCCTGGGAGTGGAAGTAGGCTGCATACAGAATCATACCCCATAACTGTACAGATAAGTCCAGAATGTCCAGTATATTGGCCCATATCTGCTGCCTGTCACCCTGTCCCCCTGGGAAATCAGTGGGATGATCCCAGATGTTTAGGCAGCAAACATGAAATACAACTGATTGTCACACATCTATAAGAACAAACCTGTCACACTAGCAACTCCTCAAAGTGTTATGAGAGTAATAAATGACGTATGTCCCATCTACACCCCCCATGTTGTCAAACTGTGACCAGAGTGTGTACAGTAACAGAGTGAGATGTATGTACATAGTACTAATGTGAAATCTGGTACTAGTGCTAACAAACATTGCTCCCACAGGTACTTCAGATACGAACACTGTGTCGAGAAATAAAATCTTGATACCCTGTACTGGTACTGTTTACTCTGGTATTGTATGGCACTGTGAGTGTTGCAGTTGCTCTGAATAATAAGGTATCACTGATTACTGTCACCCACACTGTGCTACATAATATAACTGTCTAGGAAATCCTGTATAAGAGTGTTGTAAATCACTAAAGGTTGAAGAGGGCAATAGTCTACATATGTCCCGGTTCACCTGCATGTGGTCAAGACATGGCCAGAGTCTGTGCAAAAAGAGATGGACAGGTATGTGCATAACATCACCCTGGAATCTAGGAGTATGTGTAGAAACAGTTAGTGTTAACAAACAATGCCTCCACAGGTATACCACAGAAGAGATGTATACTGCAGGTAAAACCAGTCCATGTATATAGTCATCTGTTGGTCATGCACCACTTTCGGGTGGAAGTACCTCAGGGGATGGGGCTCGCCCCCCCCCCCCGGGAGGGGGCGTGGACAGGAACCTGTCACCCATTGCTATGTCTGGGTCATGGTGCTTAGCCAGCTCAATTAGCAGTTTGGAGATCTGCTATGCCAGCTTGAGGGCCGCATGTCGTGACTCGAGGGTCGGCCTGGCTGTCTGACTCAGCCCCCAGCACAGCCACCTTCGGGGCTGTGAAAGTGCAGTGGTAACTGCCCATGGGTGGGGACCTCAGTACCCCTGTTTCCACTAGGCAACTCATAGGCTTCCGATTTCCCAACACCCCTTCCCATCAAGGTGTTTACCCCTCACATGTGTCATATACCACCCCTGTATGTGTCTTGTTTGTCTAGTCTGTTAACCTACCCAACCTACCTCCCCAAATATACCTACAATCCCTCCCCAACATCCCACTCTCACCTGAAAAAAAAGGCAATCTGTACCCCAAAAAAAAAATCTTGCCCCATACATAGCTGTCCATTTCACATACGTGTCCACTGGACACATGTAATCTGGTCTAACTGGCATCACAACATATAGTTGTCCTCACCCCTCTCTTAGGGGTTTGAATGTCCAAATCTACCTCCAAATTCAGTGTATATGCACAGCTGTTCCTGTAGAAGAAATGACCGGCTATGGACCTTCCCTACACACTTCTGGCACATCCCTAGCTATTTTCCCTACTGTCTTTCCCTCTTTGTGCCCCTTTTTCACCACTTTCCTATCAACCCTCTTTTCTTTTCTTTTAAAGAAATTAGTGCGGGGGTAAGCAGGAGTAAGCACTTTTAAGCAGCAGTAAGCGGGTATAAGCCTGTTTGCATGGGGTAGGTAATGCCTACACAGGTTAGGCAATTTAGAAATTGAGTATAAGTAACTGTAACCGGAAGTTAGCAGTGCTTACCTGCATGCAAACCTGCGCAAACCCATTTACAACTGCTTAAAAGTGCCTTAATCACTCTGTATCCAATGGCCCTTGTTCTGCCAAGCAACAAAATAAACAGCCTCTGTAAGACTCAAACCCAGAACCCTGCACACCATAGACAAAGTGATTTACCACTAAGCAATGTCACATATACATAACTGTGATGTTTTCACAAACATAACATTCTCTTCCAGGGTGTTTCGTAAGGACACTTTCTCTAACTCATATCTGCACTTTTCCATTGCACATCCCTTACATCAGAAGTTAGGAATTGTCAAGGGGCAATTCATTCAAATTAGCTGCCTGACTTCCTTGGATTCTGATTTTGAAAATGAGTGTGACATTGTGGAACAGTATTTTTTTGGAGAGGGGATATCCCAACAGCATTGTCCACAAGTACAGGAATGAAGTCACAGAGAAGAGGGGTGAACTCTATTTTCCTTATTAGGAAGGGCCCCTTGTTCATAACTCTGGGACAAGGCCTAAAGAGGCGCTGGATGTAAAATGTATTTTTCTATGGAATTTGGGGCAAATGCCCCCTTTTTAAGGCAAGTGATCCTGAAAGAATGGGCTAAATTTCTTGAGTTTACAGATCTTGAAGCCATTCAGCATGACCCGCAGGCACCATGTCAGGAAGGGAGAGACTGTGCTTTCGGGTTCAACGCTGGGGCATTCAGGAGTCCAGAGTCATGGCAGGACTCCTTGTCAAAGACCATGAGCAGAGACTGCTGTAGCACCAGTTTGAGGGTTCCCAGTATAAGGCGGAAGCCTGGGACTATCTCACCCGTAACCTCACCAGTGCCACTGGCATACCCTGAACTGGTGAGCAGGTCAGGAATCACTATGCCGACCTGAAGTGGCAAAAGGGGGATCTCTTGGATTAGTGGATCCAAAAGGCTAGGAAGGCAGGGGTTGTCCCAGCTGTGTGTATCACTCCACTACCTGTTTAATAATTGCCAGCTCATGTATATTATGGATAGGTATGGCTAAATATCCCTCTTATGTCCTTCACAGCGGCAAGTGAGTGGGCCACGAACCAGGAGACCCATGGATGTCGCCTGGAGAGGTTGCAATGCAAGGCAGGTTAGTAATACTCTTGCATGTACTGTCATAGGAAATAAATCTAAAAGTATTAGTAAAACAAACTGTCTATGAATTTTCATGTAATTAAACTGTTGTTTTTCCTGTTGGAGCTTTTCTCCCAGGGCCTCCACTGAAAATGGGCCCCCAAGCCCAGTGGAACTCCCCGGTAATCAAACTGAAATAAATAAATAAATAAGTTAATTGCCAGTATAAAACCTGTATTTTTAAGGCAAATACTGCATACAGCGGAGAATATGGCAGGAAGAATGTCATATAGTTTGTATGTAAATAAAAGCATAATAGCCTAACAATAAAGGTCTAACTACTGGACTGCATGTGTATATTCTGGTATCACATGGTAATGTAGATTAGCAATAACTTAATAGTACTATTGTATTAAGCACTGTTACCCACACTGTGCAACATAAATAGAATGTGTAGGAATGTCTGTACATAACTGGTGTAATCCCCAGAGGTCATTTCGTACAACTGAGAAAGACATAGACAGAAAACAGTGAAAAGACAGACAACAAAATCCTAATAGCACACGCATCTGAGATGTGAACAGTTGTATTTTTAGCACAAACAGCCATGGTTCAAATCCTGTGGGTGGTAGTAGTCTGCATAAAGAATCATACCCCACAACTGTACAGATATGTCCATAATATCCAGTAAATTGGCCCATATCTGCTGCCTGTCACTCTGTCCCCCTGGGAAATCAGTGGGATGATCCCAGATGTTTAGGCAGCAAACAGAAAATACAACTGATTGTCACAAATCTATAAGAACAAACCTGTCACTCTAGCAACTCCCCAAACTGTTATGAGAGTAATAAGCCAAGTATGTCTTATCTACACCCCCGTGTTGTTAAGCTGTGACCAGAGTGTGTACAGTAACAGAGTGAGATGTATGTGCATAATAGCAATGTGGAAACTGGTACTTTGTGTAGCAACATTCAGGTAGTGCTAACAAACATTGCTCCCTTAGGTCTGTCAGATATGAACACTGTGCCCAGAAACAAAATAATGATACCCTGTACTGGTACTGTTTATTTTGGTATTGTATGGCACTATGAGTGATGCAGTTGCACTGAATAATAAGGTACTACTCATCACTGTCACCCACACTGTGCTACATAATATAACTGTCTAGGAAATACTGTATAAGAGTGTTATAATACAAGGTCAGAATGTAAAACTACAGGAGAATTATAAGACAGAAATCAGATAGGAGATATACAGCAATATCTATATAGCACACACAACTGTGATGGACAGTGTTTTAGTTTTAGCAGACACAGCCATGGTCTGCATCCTGGGAGTGGAAGTAGGCTGCATACAGAATCATACCCCATAACTGTACAAATAAGTCCAGAATGTCCAGTATATCGGCCCATATCTGCTGCCTGTCACCCTGTCCCCCTGGGAAATCAGTGGGATGATCCCAGATGTTTAGGCAGCAAACATGAAATACAACTGATTGTCACACATCTATAAGAACAAACCTGTCACACTAGCAACTCCTCAAAGTGTTATGAGAGTAATAAGTGACGTATGTCCCATCTATACCCCCCATGTTGTCAAACTGTGACCAGAGTGTGTACAGTAACAGAGTGAGATGTATGTGCATAGTACTAATGCGAAATCTGGTACTAGTGCTAACAAACATTGCTCCCACAGGTACTTCAGATACGAACACTGTGTCGAGAAATAAAAGCTTGATACCCTGTACTGGTACTGTTTGCTCTGGTATTGTATGGCACTATGAGTGTTGCAGTTGCTCTGAATAATAAGGTATCACTGATTACTGTCACCCACACTGTGCTACATAATATAACTGTCTAGGAAATCCTGTATAAGAGTGTTGTAAATCACTAAAGGTTGAAGAGGGCAATAGTCTACATATGTCCCGGTTCACCTGCATGTGGTCAAGACATGGCCAGAGTCTGTGCAAAAAGAGATGGACAGGTATGTGCATAACATCACCCTGGAATCTAGCAGTATGTGTAGAAACAGTTAGTGTTAACAAACAATGCCTCCACAGGTATACCACAGAAGAGATGTATACTGCAGGTAAAACCAGTCCATGTATATAGTCATCTGTTGGTCCTGCACCACTTTCGGGTGGAAGTACCTCAGGGGATGGGGCTCGCCCCCCCCCCCAGGAGGGGGCGTGGACAGGAACCTGTCACCCATTGCTATGTCTGGGTCATGGTGCTTAGCCAGCTCAATTAGCAGTTTGGAGATCTGCTATGCCAGCTTGAGGGCCGCATGTCGTGACTAGAGGGTCGGCCTGGCTTTCTGACTCAGCCCCCAGCACAGCCACCTTCGGGGCTGTGAAAGTGCAGTGGTAACTGCCCATGGGTGGGGACCTCAGTACCCCTGTTTCCACTAGGCAACTCATAGGCTTCCGATTTCCCAACACCCCTCCCCATCAAGGTGTTTACCCCTCACATGTGTCATATACCACCCCTGTATGTGTCTTGTTTGTCTAGTCTGTTAACCTACCCAACCTACCTCCCCAAATATACCTACAATCCCTCCCCAACATCCCACTCTCACCTGAAAAAAAAGGCAATCTGTACCCCAAAAAAAAATCTTGCCCCATACATAGCTGTCCATTTCGCATACGTGTCCACTGGACACATGTAATCTGGTCTAACTGGCATCACAACATATAGTTGTCCTCACCCCTCTCTTAGGGGTTTGAATGTCCAAATCTACCTCCAAATTCAGTGTATATGCACAGCTGTTCCTGTAGAAGAAATGACCGGCTATGGACCTTCCCTACACACTTCTGGCACATCCCTAGCTATTTTCCCTACTGTCTTTCCCTCTTTGTGCCCCTTTTTCACCACTTTCCTATCAACCCTCTTTTCTTTTCTTTTAAAGAAATTAGTGCAGGGGTAAGCAGGAGTAAGCACTTTTAAGCAGCAGTAAGCAGGTATAAGCCTGTTTGCACGGGGTAGGTAATGCCTACACAGGTTAGGCAATTTAGAAATTGAGTATAAGTAACTGTAACCAGAAGTTAGCAGTGCTTACCTGCATGCAAACCTGCACAAACCCATTTACAACTGCTTAAAAGTGCCTTAATCACTCTGTATCCAATGGCCCTTGTTCTGCCAAGCAACAAAATAAACAGCCTCTGTAAGACTCAAACCCAGAACCCTGCACACCATAGACAAAGTGATTTACCACTAAGCAATGTCACATATACATAACTGTGATGTTTTCACAAACATAACATTCTCTTCCAGGGTGTTTCGTAAGGACACTTTCTCTAACTCATATCTGCACTTTTCCATTGCACATCCCTTACATCAGAAGTTAGGAATTGTCAAGGGGCAATTCATTCAAATTAGCTGCCTGACTTCCTTGGATTCTGATTTTGAAAATGAGTGTGACATTGTGGAACAGTATTTTTTTGGAGAGGGGATATCCCAACAGCATTGTCCACAAGTACAGGAATGAAGTCACAGAGAAGAGGGGTGAACTCTATTTTCCCTTATTAGGGAAGGGCCCCCTTGTTCATAACTCTGGGACAAGGCCTAAAGAGGTGCTGGATGTAAAATGTATTTTTCTATGGAATTTGGGGCAAATGCCCCCTTTTTAAGGCAAGTGATCCTGAAAGAATGGGCTAAATTTCTTGAGTTTACAGATCTTGAAGCCATTCAGCATGACCCTTTAAACTTTGTGTACAGAAAAGGGAAAAATTTGAAAGACTTTTTGGAGAGTCACCACTATAGTACTGTTCCTATTAGTCACACCAAAACAGGTACCTGCAGTTGTGGGATGTGTGCATAGTGTAGTTTTATGGCTAACAGGGAAGTTGTTTAAGTAGTAGAGAAAGGGAGATTAAAAACAACCTTTACACGAATTGTAACACATTTGGTGTTGTTTATTTGGCAACTTGTAATGCCTGTCAGGGATTTTATCTGGGAAAGACAGAGAAGAAATTGAGGAGACGTGTCTACAAGCACTTGTATGACATTAGGAACAAAACTGACCACAATGCACTTTATAAACATACTTTGTTGTGTAAAGAAGCACGTTTTACATTTTATGTGGTTGAGCAGGTTCCCAAGTACATCAGGGGTGGTCCTTGGGAGGAAAGGTTGGAGTTTTGTGAATCGTTTTGGCAGGTAACACTCGACTCTGGGAGGTCACCAGGGCTGAATGACAATATTAATTTGTCACAGCTGCTTAAGCTCAGGGCAGCTAAATTGTGAAAATATGTTTCTTCCCTTTATATAAAAAACTGTTCACATTTTACACATTGTTTATTTATTCTTCATGTTTCACTAGATTTTAGTATTTGGAGTGATTAAAAATTTTATATAGTAATTTATTGACACATTTTTTAATACTTGTTTACAAATAAAAGGTTTTTTTATCAGGGTTGTTTAATTGATTAATTAATGTACTACTCCGATTGGTTTCTACTTGTTTTTAAATTGTATTCAAATACTGTGAGTCTCGTGATGTTTTTATCTGATGAAGTCTTATTCTTTTGGATGAAAATGGCTTGTACCATTTTGTTGGCATTAATTTTACGTTTGCCTTGACTGTTTGCTTCTTTGGATTAAATAAGTGTTTACACTATTGCTTCACCTCCTGGTTTGGTGTATTTTTTCGATTATTTGCTTTGTTTACTCCACTGTCGTGGTTTTGGATTACATGTCTATACATACATATATATATATATATATATATATATATATATATATATATATATATATATATATATATATATTTACAAACACGCACACAAACATATATGTATGTAAATACATGTCCCTTACATTACCACCACAGTGCTGTATGCTATGTGCGAGGAAACAGCACACATAGCAATACTCACAGATATCTACAGCTGTCAGCGTGTGCAACATGGATGGATATGTCACATGGGAACACCTTGTTGGGACCATATTGCCCTTGTCTGTGAAGTATGGAAGGGGAATATGGGAAAGTATGGCAGGTATAGTTGCAGAGGTGGTCAGTGTTGGTAGATAAAGAAAACAGCCTACAGGGGTAGTATGTGACACACGTGGTGGGTAAACACCCTGGATGGTGTATGTGATCTGTGATGTGGACACCCCATGGGCCCCAATATGGACACAATGGGAACAAGCCTTCCACCCACTGCTACTCACAACAGCAGTCCATGTCCCGAAGGTGCCTCAAGGTGATGTAGCATATCCCACACATGTCTGTGGAGCTTTTTTATGCAACAGACCCTGAACCCGACCTTCGGGGATAGGAACATGTCTGTGTGTGCCCCCGGGTGGGGGGCAACATCCCCTGAGTTGGTTCCACCTGAAGGTATTGCTGGACCAGTACATGAGGAGGCCCCAGGGTGCGTCACACATGTGATGTGGCCTGGTAACATGGGCAGATGAGTTTGGAAAGATGGTTCTGCTGGCCAATAATACATATACATGCTATTGTGTCACTGTTATAGAACACATGTCAGTAGTAATTGTTTACACAATCCTGGAACATGTCTAACAGCATGCATTGATAACCCCAATAACACAGAATGTCAGATGTGCAGCAACCACATAGCAAGCACACCACAGGCATATATGGAACCATAGTGGCCCTGACAATGGCATGCAGGTGAATAGTCTGTAAAAGGCCAGCAATTATAGTGTCCACACAGGGAACATGGCTGCAGACACATTGCACAAAGTGTGGTACAATACAATATCTGCCCCACTGGTAGGTATGCTGTAGCCATACCTATTGAGTTGTGTGTACAGTTTGTTGTCACTGATATGGTGGGGGGGGAGTGACAGTGATGTGTATTAAGAACTGTGGTAACCTTGCTGCATGACTTGCTCAAACCTGTGTCCGCCTTTATGTCTTTCAGGCAAGATGTCCCATGGAAGGCTTCCGGCGTACTCAACAGCTGAAAACAACATTCTGGTGAACCACCTCATACAGCACTAGCCTGTCTTGTTTGGCTGGGCCACCCATGATCAGCAGGATTGAAACGCCATGTGGAACGACCTAGTCCACAGGGTCAACGATGTTGGACTGCACAACTGCAGTTATGAGGATGTCTGGCATCATTGTTCTGACCTGCTTTGCAATGCCCGTCGGTGTGCTGTTGCAGTCCGGGGGATCACCTCGCCACAGGGGGGGGTATGCCATCCATCCTCCTGACATGTGTAGAGGAGCTCCTAGCCAGCCTCGTGGCACCTGCCTGTCTGCATTGCAACCAACTGCCAGACACCTTTGTGGAGGTGGGTGCTGCCCACACACTGGCCAAGGAGCATGCAGGTAAGGCCACATGGCACATCAGCAGACCACTGTTGCATATACATCCGCATCTGTACGTAGATCATGCATATCTGACATGTCATAAATATAGTTTGTTACTGCATAGCAGTGATAAACAGATGTGCATATGTGATAGTATTGTGGACATGTACTACTGATGTATTGTAATGCTGCACCCACCCTGTAGCAATGCCACAGGTGTGACCACTGACTTTGCATCTGTCATCTTCTTATGTAGGTCCCTCCTGTATACCCCCAAGGCAGCAGCCTGTAGCTGGTGAGTATGGTTTATGTAGATGCTTGCCAATACACTGGGCATGTAATGGCTATGGTATATTCCATGCACACATCTAACACACCTACCCAGAATTCATGCTGTACATGTGCATGTATTGTTGCTGTTAAATGCACGGCATCACAGTAGTGACCACTATGGGGTATTGGAAGGGTATATCAGACACCTGCAAGATAATTAACATGCTGTCATTGTGGAATGTGTCCACAGGGAGTAACATAATGGTGGTAGACATAGCCTACAGTAGGGACATGTTTGGAACAACACCCATATACAGTGCAACACCGGTGTATATATCTGTAGGACAATGGAAACTGTTGCAGAGTTACACTCTGGCATAAGGTATCACTGTGGTCCACATTATCAGCTGGGACTAGGCTGTAATATGTGGTGTTCAGTGAATGGGACACTGCAAAGTGACATGCATGTGTAGGCCTTACTTGTCAAGCCTCTGCAAAAAGGCTGAAGGTGGGGGGTGGGTGTCAGCATGACACACCAGTGCACTGCAGCAGGGATCCTAAGGATGCTAAGATTGGTTGCATCTGTACAGTCAGGTACAGGAATTGTGGAAGAAGTAACCCTACCCCCTCAGCAATAGTGACAGGAGTGTGTGGACACCAAGGGATGTGCACATGAGTAGACCTTGCAATCATGCAGAATAGGGGGACATATGTAGGGCAGACTGAACATACACTGGAAAATGCAGATGACCCATGCTAGTATACCCCTGCCAGGAGTAGTGACTTCTGTAGTACACATAACAATAGGTACAACAAACCATCATGATAAGGGTATGCACACATATGTCCACACGGAGTGTATGCATCACGGTCAGCATCCGCATTCCTAACACATTCCGTAGACACTGCATGTGAAAGTACAGGACATATGTCACATATCAGGCTCATGTACTATTAAGATATGCGGTGATGTGGTCCCATGGACAGCTGGCATTTAGTGGCAGTGCACAGGAAAGTGTGGTAACCATGCCTACTGTGTTTGGTCACAGCTGGCGTAGCCGGATGTTTGGCAGGGCACCACATAGGCAGATGTCCCAAAGTGCTCGTGGCCGGGCTGCTGGACATCATGCCCCTGGCAGATGCGACACAGCTGGTACCAGCAGGTGCATGTTTCAGGCTGTCATGGCGGCGCAGGTACATATTGAATGTTACACCAGACAGGGCCTGAGGCTGCAAAGGGCTATTCTCACATCTGCAAGTGACAATGTCCATGAACTGGCTGGTGCCATCCATGCGTTAACTGAGTTCATGGATAGAAGGTCTGGTGAGATGATGGCCCTCATTGACCATAGTCTGTCCGTGCTTGAACATGTGGTGGGAGTGCGGTGATGGCAGCGTGGATGGAGGCCAGCAAAGCCAACAGTTGGCAGTCAACGTGGATGTGCTAGGACACCAAGGTGGTCCTGTAGTGGCAGTACCAGCCCTGGCACTGTGGGGGGGGGCACTGTCCACACCACAGCAGGCCACAAGCATGTGGTCCTGGCCAATCCCAGGAGGGACCTGGTCCAGCAGACATTTTTCATCATCAGGTGAGAGTAGCATATCGAGGCCTGTACCTGGACATGCCCATCACCCCCTGGCAGGCACAGTACATGTGTCTGTGGCTGGAGGCAGTGAACTTTACACCCTGCAAGTTATGGTCTGCAGCTGTCCATAAACACCTGTGTTGGGCAGCCAAATGCCAGAACAGTGTGCATGCATACCCACACAATATACAAACACACCTAGGGCAACCCCATACCTACACACACCACATCACCATGCCCAGTTCACCTCATTGCACCCCTCACCCACACTCATGGTATCAAATGTATGGCCCACCTTTGGCCTCTGGCAAATCAACAACACACCCTGTGCAAATGATGATACCTGTGCCACATCCCTGTCATCCATACCATTGAGGCAGGGACAGGCTAATATTGTTCTGATGCACACAGTGACTGTACTACAGTGCTCCACAGTACTGCAGTGTAACATGTTGTAAGGAGTAATGTGTTATGCATATATGTCAGGTAGTGTAGCCATCCAGCAATGATGCATTATAGCTGTTAGTAACACTGGTTGATTGTGGTCTCTATAATGATATCCATTTGTGTTGTAGATGTGCAGGTGTCAGCAGGAGGATGGTCTGCAGTCATATTCCACAATGGGGTATGGCACTGTGGTGACACCATGGCTGTGATATATCTGAGGTACAGTTGAACACATGTCACAGGTTTGTATAACAGTTATTGCCTGTGCCA